>NC_048222.1:28586961-28594366 GCF_002007445.2 Ailuropoda melanoleuca | reverse complement strand
CGGTGACGGCCGCGGGAACGGCTCCCTCCGCCGCCGCTCCCGCCGCTGCCGCCGTTGCCCGGGCCCCGCCGCCGTTGCTAGGCGACCGCTGCTGCCGTGGCCGCCTCTGTCACGAGCCCCGTCGCCCGGAGACAGCGCGAGAGAGACGGGGGAGGGGGGCGAGGGGACCCCCAAAACCAACCGGGCCTCCCACCATCCCCTCCCGAGCAGGACCCCCCACCAAAACCGCGGAGGGAACGAGGGGCCGCGGCTCCACCCAGCAGAGGAGGAGCCCTGGATTCCAATGCCCCTCGAAGGTCCGGCGACCTCTCCTGGGCTCCAGCGTCCACAGCTTCAGCACACACCTTCGCGGACCCAAGCCCCCAAGCCCCTAAAGATCCCTATGTCCCTGCATATCCTCCATGCCCTTTACACATTCCACGTCCCCCTGAAAACCCCAAACGTTCACCAGCTATCAACTCTTTCACTAGACCCTCCCTCCAACTAGATCTACTCCAGGACCCCCTTCCAGCCCCTATTGAACCCCCAGCACAACCACCTCCACACACCATCCCCAACTCCAAACACACACGGGTGCCCCCACCCAAAACCCACAGGAGACCCACACCAGAGACCCCAGACCCTGAGGACTCAGGATAAGGAGAAACATGGAAATTATGTGGGCAGAGGTATCAACCACCTCATATATGATAAACATGCTCCATGCGCATGTGACCATTCTGGCCTGGACATACAGGTATGCACATGTGCACACACACAACTCTTTCCCAGACATGGACATGACTCACACACACACACACAGATGTGACAGACATCACACACATTCTCTTTACACACCACTACCACCACCACCACCACCACCTGGCTTCGAACTGTGCTATCCACACACCCCCATGGTCAGAGGCTTCCATGACGATGACACACATCCCTACCCACCCACCCATCCCAGGGTCCCAGAGCTGGCCCCCAAGGGCAGTGAGACCTGGGCCTATCAGAAGAGGGCTATATATAGGGAGCTAAGGGATGGAGACAGGCTACTGGATCTCTTTGAGGAAGAGAAACTGGGAACCTGGATCCCTGAGGGAAGGGGCTGCTGATGGAAGAAAGGGGTCACCGGGGTTGGGGGGATGCAGAAACTGGATCCCTAGGCCTAGAAGGGGAATGCAGTGGTAGGGGGCAGTGACAAGGGGGTTTCTGGGGGCTGAGGGCCTCTCTCTGCACCTTGGCTGCAGATCTCTGTTCTCTGCCTTCATCTCCCCTCACTGTTCCCATGGAAACCTTTTAAGCGAACTTCTCAGGAAGACAAAAATCTTTTTTTAAATGACTAAAGAGGGGGGTGGAGGGGGGGCAGAGAGAGGGAGGGAGGGGAAGAGACAGATGGAGAGAGGGAGAGAGTTGGAGAGACAGACTGAGCAGATAGCTCTACAGACAGACAGAAAGGAGATGATGGGGGGTCTGATGAAGTTCCACCGGGAGCAGAGGGGTGCGACAGAGGAATCAAGAGGGGTGGGGAAAAGAAGAGAAATTGGAGAGGAAAGGGAAAGGGGGTGACAGAATTGCAGAAAATAGAAGCAGTTGAAGAGAAGAGAAAAAGGGGCAAGAAAAGAGGGAGGGAGGGCCCACAGGCCAGAAGGTCTGGAAGAGGAACCAGGAGCGTGGGGGTGGGGCAGAGGTCTGGGGGGAGGGCAGGAACTAGGTCATTCTCTCCACGATCCCAGACCAAGGGCTGGGAGGGGCAGGGGCAGGAACGCTCGGACAGGAAGCTAAAGATCTAAGGAGACTATTTTTACAAGTACCAGGAAAACAGGCAAACTTCGCTGCTGGAGAGGAAAAAGGGAGCGAAACAGAGCAAAGACCACTGGGGCCTCTCACCCACAGCCCCAGTCCCGCTCCAGATCCCAGAGGAGGGCGCCTTCTCCTTCCAGGCTCCCACTCGCAGGATAAGAGACAGTGTCTCCTCCTCCTCCCACCCCCTGACAGCTCCCTCATTTCCCCGACTCCCCCTCCCCTGCAGCCCCGGCCACCTTCAGCCGTCTCCCCGCCACTGTCCGGGGCACGAGAGCCTGCTCGGCCGCCGTACCATGCTCGCCGTGGGGCCGCCCCTCCACCGGCACGGAGACCGTGCGTCTCAGCAGTTTGTTGCGACTGGACTCGCTCCTCCGGTCCCGGATCAGAAGGGGGTGTATCTAGGGGATGCGGGGGTGTGTCAGACCTCACTGGCCCAGGCCGTCCCTCCTCTTTCCCTCCCCCACGTAGGAAGGATGAACCTCGCTCTCCACCGGACCTGCCCACCTTCGGCCTCTACTCCCGCACACTCTTTAAGTGTCTCGGGATGAGTCGGTTTCTCCTTCCCCTCTCTCTCCAAGTCTCTCTCCCTCCTTCCCTCCCGTCCCATCCTCCTCTTTCCTTCCTCCATTTCTTTTGAAACACCCTCCAGGAAATTCTTCCGAACCCGACTCAGCTCTTCCTGAAACCCCGCAGGAGTCTGCTACTCTGGTAATCCCCTTTCCCCTTGACCTTCAGTTCCTCCATTCTCCCCGCTTTCCTCCCAACCTCCCACCTCCCTCACCACCTTCCCTCCCTCCGTGCCTGTCACGGGGGTAGCAGAAGCTGCATTTATAATCAGGATCTACAGCTTGTCTCCCTCCCACGGCCCGGCTTTCGGCCAGACTGGGACCCAACCTCCCCGCCCCCCTTAAAGGGCCTGGTCACCTCCCCCACCCTTCATCTCTTTCCCTTGCCCCCCACTCAACCTCTTTTACTTGCCTCCTTCTTTTGAGCCATTCCCTCTCCCAGAGCCTCATCCCCAACTGGAATCCTCCAATCTTCTCCACCCCTACAAGAACCACCCTACCTTGCTAGTCCCTAGCTCCAGGCCCACAGCCCACCTACTTCCAGCCCCCTGTGACCTACACACTGCTCACCTACCCATCGCACCCCCACACCCTTCCCACTCCAGACTCTGGCCACTTGGGTTGCCCCTCAGCTTGCTGGCCTCCAGTCCCCTGGACTTGTGCCCAGCTCTGTCATTCCTTCATTATCCCACCCTCTCAGTCCTCACAACAGTCCCCACTCTTATTGGTTCCAGTTCCCCCAGTTGACTCTACAGACCCCTGCCTGGTCAAGACCAGTGACCACTAGTGAATCACTCAAATGCCCCCCAATCCTGAACCACTTCTTCCTTTAAAGTTACCATGTCCTCCTAGACACCTGGACTTCACTCTGTGACCTGGAAGCTCTAGCCAGCCTTTCCACACTCTCCCTTGACCCTCAGGTCCCTCCAAACCCTGATTAACCCCAACCAGTTCTATCCCTGCCTCACCACACCCTCCCCAACAGCAGCAGGAGCACCTCTCACCACCTCACTAGTCTCCAAGGCTACCTCTCTAAAGCTGGTCCCCCAAATCACCCCCACTCCCTGAATCACACCTCTGGGCATCCACCTTTCATATCTGCACCCTCTGTTTCCTCTGATGGGTCCTCCACTGCTGACCCAGTGCCTAGTCAGAACCCATACTCGCTTGGCTCTAATGGCCCTGCATGGCCCCCACCTCCCACACTCTGGCTAGTCCCTGCCCCTCTCCCACTCCCACTTCTTTAGAAAATATCCCCTACTCCCAGTTACCCTCATTCCCCAGGCATCTCCTCCCTTATATTCTTTCCAGATTGGTGTCCCTGGTGAAAGCCCTCCTGGTCTGTCTAAACCCTGACCTCGGGCAACTTCCCAGTCTTCACCACCATCCACACCAAGATCCACTGACTTCTGTCATCTCTCCCAGTACCCTCCGGCCCCCTCCAGTCCCGGTTTCCCTCAGTTCCCACTCCTCACATCATAGGGGCAGGCCTGGGAGTGGTGAGGGATAGGTCTTGCTGGGGTGGGGGAAGAACAGGAAAGGGTTCCCGAGGACCACTTGGGAGGTGATCCCTCCAAAGCAATGCCCATTTCTTGCCACCCCTTCTTCAAGCCCTTCAGTTTCCCTTTCCCAGCCTAACCTATCCCACAGTGTGGGCAGGGCCACAACAGGAGCCACCCCCAAGTCTTCAGAACCGCATCTCCTCCCCAATACTGCACGTGGCCCTGAAAGACCCCCTGGCCAAGGTGAGAGGATGCTTGCACGTTTGCACATCGCAATCCAAATCTCAATGGCCACCCTCCTCCAACTGCTTGCAAATGTTTCTCTCTTCTTTGCTTTCTCTGTGTCTCTCACCCCTTCACTAATGAGGATTCTCCTCATCTTTCTCTCCACATTCTCCCATGCTACCCAGAGGTCTTTCCCCAACCTTCCCACTCTGCTCACCTCGTCCTCATCCAGCATGAGAAGCTGGTTCCCCGAGATGATGCAGAACCGTGGGTTCCAACCAGGACGATCATATGGGGAATGAACGTATTGGGTTCGGTGCATAGGGGGTCCCCGTACATCTGGGGGACAGAGACACACAGAAATGGTAAGGGAGGTTCTATGCACTTAGGAGACAGAGGACCAAAATGGCAAGAAGAGAGTCCACAAAGTAGGAGAATGAGACCCCACCCGCCTTGAGATCACAGACGGGGGTGAGGCACATGGTAACTTATTTAAGAACAGAAGATATGCCTGTATATCTGGGAGGAAAGAGGGGAGGGGAAATCACATCACATGGGGGCTCTGTAGACTGAAGGAAAGAAATAAGACGGGCGGTTCAGGGAGGGGGATTATATCATGACGGAGAGGGTACACATTCAGAGGCAGAGAAAGGTGGCGGTGCTCTCCATCCATACCCAAAACATGAAAAGATGGAGGGTACAGCAGAACCGGCAGAAGAGAAGTACACAGAGATGGTGGTGGCAGGAGACTGGGAGGAGGGAGAGCATCCAAATAACTGAAGAAGACAAGGACTTGGAGGGAAGGTGGTTCCCCCAGCTGTAAGAGAGTGAGAGGAAAAAGCTACACAGCTGTGGGAAAGAAGGATGGGGCCGGGGGTGTAGGAACATTTGGGCATGAAATTCTGAGAGCTAAACATCTGGAAAAGAGAGGAAGTGAGGGAGCTTACCTGTTCACAAAGTCCTCTCCTCCTGCCTCTCCTCTATTCTCATCTCCCTCCTCCTCTAGCCCAACCCTGATCAACTCTGGGGAAAGTTCTGGTTCTTCTGGTGATAGGGGGAAGATAGATCTTGTCAACACCTGGCTCTGGGAGGGGCTGGAGAGTGAGGAGGTAGGAAACATGACTTTGTTTGAATGAACAGAGACTGAATTGATCTCTTCTCCCACTCCATGCCCAGAGATCAAAGATTCGATACTGCCCCCTCTCTTCACCTAGTCTCCATGGACAGGATGGAAGCCAGCTCCACAGGTGAGGAACCTCTCCAAGGCACATTGAGGAGCTTGGGGAAGAAAGAGGGGAAGGAAAAACGGAAGATCCAGGCCTGGGACGGAAGGGGGTCCTCCAAAAGCTCAAGCTGGGGATGGGGACAAACAGTAGACCAAGTGTTGCCCATGCTCGGAGATGCCCCCAGGGGCATCTTACCCAACTTAGCTCTTCTTCCCATGCCCCTACCCCTGCCAACTGTCTCCTTTAAATCCCAGTGCCACACACCATCAAAGGGACACAGGGAACAAGCACTATGGAAGATAGAAAGAAATCAAATTGGTAACATCAAAGTGATAGAAAATAAGTTTAAGGTATCACAGTGAGAAACAATTTAGAAGAAGAAAAATCTAATTCTGTCACCTTTACAAGATAATTAATCATGGGTACAGTGCAGGAAAAGAACTGGTCGTTAAGCTTCTTTCTAACTAATACCCTGAGTAGGAAAGTTTTGAAAAATCTAGCCCCTTTCTGTCTACAAACATGTTCTTCAAATTTACCCAACCTGCAGATCAGAGTCAGAGGTGAACCCCTAGAATACAGATATTTAGAAAACCCAATACTTTGAGACTTTCACTATCTCAATGCCATCCCAGAGATTCTATCTGATACCCTCTAGATACAGAGATCATCAGTCCCCAGGCTCTGAGACTGCACGCACTGCAGGCAACATGCCCACTGCACTCAGACTCTAAGGACTCCCAGAGGAGAAATCTGTTGATACATCTAATCATTCTGGGAGGGGCTGGTTCAGGCTGTGGCCACGGGGAGGCAGGTTAGAGTTCAGGGGACACCTTCCTTCTGGGAGCAGGGAAGGCCGCAGGGAACTTAGCTTAGAAGCAACTCTGGAAACACACACCCCACACACACATATTGTCTAGACTTAAGTAAGGATGATTCTGGGAGGCAGATCCAAGAGACAGACGAACACAGCTGAGAAAAGGGAAAATTTTACTAGGAAAAGAAGTCCCACAAGGCTCAGATGGGGATGTCTTCTAGGTCCTGTTCCAACCATCAAAACCTGCATCTTTGCACCCAAATCTCCAACACCCCGGGAAGTAGAGGAGACAAGAAAATAGGAATGGGTGGTAAGAGCTGAGGTGTTAGGGGAAAGTGGGTAGGCACAGACTTGCAGTGACAAGACAGGGAATGGGGTAGGGATAGAGGATGGGCTGTGGGACAAATCATAGGGATGGATCAAGAGAAAGAAAGGCAAAAATGAGAGTAAATCCCTAGGGACAAGGGAATATACCAGAAGAGCCCAAGTGGACATGGGGCAGATGAAATGAGGCGCACCTAACAGGGGTACTAAGACAAGGGGGTCATGAAGGACAGGTGAAGAGGTGGTAGAGATATAAGGGAGCTACCAGATAGAAGAGAGGGAGAGAGAATGGACCAGAGAAAGAACTGATATAAGGGAAGCACAGAAGGGGGACTCATATAAGGAACGGACACCATATGGGGGGAAAGATATAGGTGATGGACACCAGAGGAGGGAGGGAGAATGGTAATAGGGATTGGAGGTGGGGGAGGGGGGTAAAAAGTGGTGAAGTGAAGGGGGCGGATAGGACCCCAGGGGTTACGTTTCACTGGTCAAAGGCCTTAAGGAGGGTCAGAGTCTGGGGCAGGGTCCTAACCTGCCCTCTACTTCCATCACTCAGTCTTACTTCTATTGCCCCCTCCCCCCTTCAATAAACACACACATAATTTGGCCCTCCCCCTGCCCTGGTCTCTCCTCCCCCAGCCCATTCCCTCTCTCCTCTCTTCCCTCCATCTGGACCCTCCATTCCCCCCACCCCCCACTGCCTCCCTCTCTCTCCATCTGGCCCCTTCTTCTCTCCCTCCATCCTCCTCTCTTTTTCAACCCCCTACCATTCTCTGAGCCCCTTCACCGTATTCTACCCCCCATCTTCTTTGCTTCTCTTTTCACCCCTATGTTTTCATTGCCCCCTCCTAGCCCCTCTCCTAAGACTGTCCTTCTATTTCCTTAATATTTTCCTCATCTCTCAGCTCCCACCTCCAAATTATTTCTGCAGCTCTTCCCCCAACCCTATCCCTCTAT
>NC_048222.1:28577948-28586861 GCF_002007445.2 Ailuropoda melanoleuca | reverse complement strand
AAAGAGAAGAGAGAAAGAGGGGGAGAGAGAGGGGGAGAAGGAGGAGGAGGAGGAGGAGGAGGAGGAGGAGAGAGGAGGAGAGAGGAGCGGAGAGGAGCGGAGAGGAGGAGAGAGGAGGAGGAGGAGGAGAATAGGAGCCAACGGCAGCAGCGGCAGCCGGGAGAGAGAGAGAGAGAGAGAGGGGGGCGGGGGAGCGAGCGAGAGGAGAGAGCTGGAGGAGGAGGAGAGAGAGACTCTGCAGCCCCCACCCCTACTCAGTGGGAACTAGGGAGAGAGACCCCTGACTCAAAAACACACCAGACTGAGAGATAGGGCAGTTCTAAAGATGTAGACCTCAGATCCTGAGACTGAAGAGACCCCAGACCCACAAAGAAAGATACCTTGCTGCCCACCCTGGGGGTGGGGGGTTAATCTGAGGCACAAACCCAAAATCTAGAGGAAAAGAGACCCCAATCTCAGAAAAAAAAAAAGACCCCAGATCCCCCATTGAGAGAAGGGTCAGAGGTCAAAATATGAGTGTCCAGTTTTAAAAAGGTTCTCCACAGCCACAGAAATCTTAGACTCCAGAATCAGATGGTGATTTCGGGAACCAAGATCAGAGACCTAGAGTCAAAGAAAACGATGAGATCAGATTTAGAAAAAACCCAGACCTAGAATTAGCTCTTAGAGGACTCAGATCCAGAGAGATACCAGACCCCAGACTTATATCTCAGAGAAAAGAAACTTTAGACTCAGAGACTGATAACTCAAGAGATAGAGAAACTCCAGACCTGGGTGTTGAGGATGGGGAGAAAGGAGAGGGACGGGGGGAGACACTCATGTAGCTCAGAGATGTAGAATGCAGAGACCCCAAACTCATAAAGAAGAGTTTGAAAGACCTCAGAGAGAGATGGAGGTTCCAGAAACACAGAAACTCCCAAAACAAAAAGGAAACTCGGTCCCGAGAAAGATCCCACTGCAAATACTGAAAGGCCCTACAGAGATCTAGCTCAGAAACAAACTCCAAACCCAAAGACAGATCTCAGGGCGACCCCATCCCCAGAGACACAGGTACGAGAGAACTCTGATAAAACGCCCAGTCACGCCCACCCAGCAGACCAGAGACCCCAAACCTTGAAAGGAGGAGGAATACTGGGTAGGGGGAGTGGCAAGAGCGTTTTCTCTGCGGCCTCCTCCCACCTCTCTCTCCTCTCATTGGCCCCTCTCTCCATTTTTGGGTCACTGAATGTGCTTGGGCCCCAGGGAAGTTATGTAGGACAGGTCCTGGCTCCTAGGGGGATGGGTTAAGGGAAGGAGACCCAAGACTCAGAGGTATACCAGTCCTCGAGAGTTAAATAGGAGGGGGATAAGGGACAAAAGGACCATCACTACTTCTTGGTGTCCTCCACATCCCCAACCTGAAGCCATCTCTCTCCCCTCTCCCCTCCCCCTCCATTCACGAGTCTGTCTCGACCTTGGGGTTTCAATTAAGAAGGCTGAATTGCCCTCAGCCCCATTTTCATCACTCTCTATCCCATTTACAGGGTCTCGCTCTGTCCTTTTAAAATGCATCTTTCCCCACCTAGCCATCGTCTTGCTGTGCCCATCTCTGCCTAATCACTATCCCCTGCCCAGGGACAGCTGGCTTCTCAAATTATCCTTGTTCATTACCCAACCTAGGCATATGTCAGTCCTAACCAAAGAGGCAGGGGGCGCTCTCTTTACCCTCTGAGGTTCAGTCTTCTCAGACCCTCCCTCTCCTCAAGGTCTCGAGAACAGTGTAGGGGCTGTAACTGGGCACATTCTGGGGTTTAAGTATGATTCCCCACTCCACAACCCGTCGCATCGAGTCAGCGGGGTCTGCAGCACCCCCCTTTCTAGCTCCAGCTCTCTCATCACGTGGCCTGAGGGACTGGCCTGTGATTGGCTTCTTGGCGCAGCTCATTGAGGTACAGCCGCCAGAGGGAGACCGGCCCCCTCACGTGTCAGTGGAACGCCGCAGCGGCTCTCCTCAGCCGGCAATTGCCCGCTTCCGGTTTACACGGAAACGAGCGCGCCATTTCCGTGCACGTCCGCAGTTTCGGCTGTCGATTGGCCAAATTCCCTTTCGCTCCTCCCCCGACGGGAGGCGGGGCAAACTGGCCCACGTGAGGGCCAGGATTGGAGGGCTCTGGAGGTTCGCGGACCTGCTTCCACTGTCACGTGGTGTGTGCTGTTTTCTTATCACGTGGGTGCTGCCCAGGTAAGAAGAGGCCACTCTTCCTAGGTTTGGGGTCCCTTCTCGGCGTTACGTGCGGTTTTTGATATTCATCCCTCCTCAACCCCAATAGGCTGCATGAGGGGGGTGCGGGCTCCCGCAATCCTGCTCGGCGGAGGGGTGAGTGGCCGGCCCCGCCCCTTCCGGTTCTCGAAGCCTCGACCACCACCCGCACCCAAAAATCCTAGAGGTTGGCTCCTGAGGAGGGGGTGAAAACCGAGTCCGCCTTGATTTCCCAAGTTTCTCTCCCAGCTTCAGGGACCTTTCCCTTCGGGGTGCAGAAGAGGGAAAGCAGAACTTGTCTATCCAAGGGTTCCCGAGATGCAGTTTCCTCGGGTATTTGCGGGGTGACACCCTATTCATTTCGTGCTCTCAGGCCGCTCTGCTCCTGTCGCTTCTTTGGATGCCGGCGCTGCTGCCTGTGGCCTCCCGCCTTCTCTTGCTTCCCCGAGCTCTGCTGTCCATGGCTTCAGGAAGCCCCCCGTCCCAGCCCTCGCCCGCCTCGAGCTCCGGCTATGTTCCCGGCTCGGTCTCTGCAGCCTTTGTCACCTGCCCCAACGAGAAGGTCGCCAAGGAGATCGCCAGGTGGGGACCTCAGTGTGGAGCGAGGAAGGAGGATCATGACGGCAGAGAGTTGGGGGTGGGAGAGAAGAGTGCACTCCCGCAGCTTCCTGCCTGTGGAACCCTGGCTCTGGGCTGCCAGTGCAAAACTCCGGGTCATGGGGCCTTCTTAATGGGGCTTTCTCTTCACCTTCAGGGCTGTGGTGGAGAAGCGCCTGGCAGCCTGCGTTAACCTCATCCCTCAGATTACATCCATGTGAGTCATAGGAGTTGGGGGGTTAACCTAACTCTAGGGGATGATTGGCAGTGCTTTTCCTTGAGGGCAGTCTTTGCTCCCTCAACACTCTCTCCCTGACCTTTTCAGCTATGAGTGGAAAGGAAAGATTGAGGAGGACAGTGAGGTGCTGATGGTGAGAAACATTTCCCCATCCAATGAAATCTCAATTCCCTGACCCTGTTTCCTCATTTGAGATCCTAAAATCAGCCCCACTCCTTGATTCAGTCATGTTTGTCTTTGCTTCTTAGATGATTAAAACCCAAAGTTCCTTGGTTCCAGCTTTGACAGATTTTGTTCGGTGAGAACTTTGACGTTGGTAGCAGTGAGGGTGTGGGGTGGCACCTGCTGGGCAGTCTGAGGGGGTAGGCTCCTTTAGGTAGGTCTTTGAGTGATCCCCCCATGTTTTCACAGTTCTGTGCACCCTTACGAAGTGGCTGAGGTGATTGCATTGCCTGTGGAGCAGGGGAACTCCCCATACCTGCACTGGGTACGCCAGGTTACAGAGTCCATTTCCGACTCCAGCACAGTCCCACCGTGACGAGCCCTGTTTCTGCCATGTTCCCTTTGTATACTTCAGTGCCCTCTGACTTCCAGGTGATGACTGGGCCCCTAATAAATCCTGTCTGGTTTTCTCTGCCTTTTGCCTTTTTCCTTGCCGTGTGTGTGAATTTGGTTGAGAATATTAGAAGTGCTTCTAGTCCCTGTGTTCTCATCTTCCAGAATGACCCAGGGGTTTTAGATTTGTTTATTTACCTTTATTTCAATCATACAGAGTCTGGGATCCTTTATCATCCCCCCCTCCCCAGTCTCCATCCCCAGGGGTTAAATAATTTTAAAAATATTTAAAAAGCTGTAACAAAATAACATCAAAGGAAATGGGAAGAGGGATGGGGGAAGGGTCAGGAATCAGGAGAGGAGTAGAGAAGAGAGAGCCTCTTCCCCAACCCCCCACCTGGATTCCAGCCTGGGCAGTAGAGAGAACTACCCCCCTACTTCCCCAGGTACATCCCAGCTGTAGGTGAGGTCAGAGGTCAGGGTATGAAAGTGCCGGTGTGTGTGAATGGGGAGGTAGGCAGAGGCAGGCTGTTCAGAAGATGCCCCCACCTCCCCACTCAACCAGGTACTGCACAGAACCATCAGGCCGTACTCTCCGAGCAAGGACCCGAACAGGGTCCCCTCGGGACAGGTAGCCAACCCCACCTCGGACTCCTCCCCCAGTCCCAGGAGACAAACTACGGCACAGGGGAGAAGAGGGTGCTGAGCGTCTAGGAAGACCTGGGGAGGGGGCTGGGACTGAGGAAGATGAGGCAGTCATCGAGTGGGGGACACTTTTAGGGATGTCTGTGGGGAAACCAATGTGAAGTTCCAGGGGTGACCTAGGAAGAGAAGGCAATTGTGAGTCCAGATGCAGATAAGGACTGACTAAAAATGGAGCTCACATGTGGATCAGAGGCACAGAGAAATCAGGTTAGAGACTGAAGAACTTAAGAGCACAGACTGTGAAGAAGGGTGGCACAGGTAAAGGGGAAGAATCTCACCTGTCTGGGGGTTCACCATCCCCAGAGGTCCCTGCGGTGCTGGCAGAGGGGTGGAAGGAAGCGAACATCCGGATGGGACTGCTGGGGTTGGGGAGGGGGAAAGTCAGGACCCGAAGCAGGGGAACAGGACCCTCTCCCACTGAGAAGAGCAGAGCTCAAACAGCCCCAAGGAATCCCCATCCCCAGAATACTAGGGATCAGACATTGGTACTGGAAGTCTCTCTAGGATAAGAAGTGGGTAGCCAAGGGGGAGATGGAAAATAATTCTGGGTAAGAAAGTCCAGAGGATGTAGACAATGGGAGGAGAGATTCCAGGGGTACATAACTGGTTGGAGGGTGAAGGAGCACTGACCTGGGCAGGCAGCGGGCGTCTGTGGGCCGGAAGTTGTAGCCGCTGCTGCCCTGGTAACTCTGGTTAGGGCTGGGGGGTGGTGGAGACACTGAGGCCTAGAAGAAGGAGCAAGGGACTGAGAGATAATCCTTGATTCCTTCCCACACCACCATTTGGCTCCATGGGGATCCCCCTGCCCCTGTACCTGCAGTGCCCTCTGCAGACGAGCCCGCTCCCTTTGCTCCTGGGGCTCGGGCTGATTGCGCACTGCTGAGGGTGGCCCCAGCTCCTCCATTTTCCCCTTCTGCCTCCTCCTCAGGGGCTCTGGCTCCGGCCTCCGGCGCTTCCCCAGGGGACGTGAGACCCCTCCCCCAGGGCCCTGCCCTGAAGGGAAGCTGTAAGAGGCCTCCTTATCCCCCCAGCCCCCTCCCGGACACCCCAAAGACCTCCCCGTCTCCATACGTATGCCTCCCCCATTAATACCCTGAGAATTTCCCCATCCTCCCTGGACCAGTGACCTGGTGGGGGCTCCATCTCCAGTAAGGGGCTCCACAGGGGGAGGGATCCGAGCATGGAGACCAAACAAGCATTTCCTCTTCTTAATCTCCCTCCCTGAAATGAAACTGGGGTGAGGAGAGAAATGATACAGGGTCAGTGCAGTAATACAGGGCCCCTCTGATGCCATTACTCAGTCCTTTTCAGAGATGACCTTCCTAGATGGGTTGCAGCCCCTTCCCTCCCAGTCTTCCATATCTGCATCTTTTTCTGAGCTGCCCTCCAACTCACCGGTCCTTGTGGCTGTTGAGAGCAGAGAGGAGTTTGGAAGAACGTTCTCCCTTGGGAGTGTCTGAGAGCTGGGGAAGGGGAAAGAAAACAGGGTCAGGGGAGCAGTGGTCCCTCTCCCTTCCCTCTTTCTTTATACTTCTCTGTTCCACCCTCACCCCCAAAGCTTCACCACTCCTTACCTCGCCGAGGAGCAAACTGTCCCAATTCTCAGAAGTGAAGGGGAGGATCTCACGGTCAAAATCAAAGTATTTTTTCTTACAGCAAACGCTGAGGTGATAGAGGACAAGATGGGCCACATCCACCCTGGAGAAATATTGAGTTGTCAAGGTTGTGGCAGCATTACAAAAGCCTAGAGAGTCCTGAGGTGGGAAGTTGGGACACAGAGGGTGAAATCCTGGGGGTGCTGAGAGAGGATCTATGCTGAGGTCGTGCCAGCTCACCAGCGAAGCTGCAGCCTCCTGACCTTCTCAGGGCCCCCCCGACACACACAGCATTCGAACTCATAGAACCTGGAAGTGGGCAAGAGGGAGAGAGAGTACACACCTTATGCAAAGAAACAATACCAGGCTACGGAGGACTCACCAGCAAGGATGGGGTGCGCAGGGGAGGCAAGCTTCAGAGGCCGGGGCTCTGAGGCGGTGTGGGGGACAGTGGGGAGCAGAGCCAGAGGGCTCCATCTCATACCTGTCCCCGTAGAGGAGGGGCTTGCTCAGACACTGGGTGCAGGCCTCATGGAACCACTGCAGGCAGCTCCGGCACTGCAGCATTTTCAGGTTCCACCTGCGAGGCAGCACAGGACCAGTGACCCCCAGACACTGTCCCCACCGGAACGGCCGCAGCCCTCTTCAGCACTCCCCTCGTCCTGTTCTTTCTCCTCCATTCCCTGGGATCCCTTCCCCCACTCCATTACTCATTCCCTAACCCCTGCCGCCCCCCCAGTCATCATTACTCACTCCCCAGGGCCACCACAGTAACAGTAGCTCTGCTGCCGGTTGCTCAGATGTCCAGCGTCCCAGTCTAGCCCCTTTAGTCCATATGGCAGTGACAGCTTCATGCCCAGCATGGCCCGGGCATAGGGGCCCTTCTTCAGTGCACCCCCCCTCTGCAGAGAGGGAACAGGCAAGCTGCCTCAGAGGGGAGGGAGGGGCGGAAAGGCTTGGGAGAGGCTGTGGATGGGAGGCTCCCACAGGAAAGTGATTTACCTTGGTGGCAATGGCGAAGACACACTGGCGGCAGACCCAGGATGTGCCCTCTCCTTCTCCAGGGGCTGGGGCCCTTGGAACATGGCAGTCCTGGTGATAAGCTGAATAACAATAATATTGATGGTAGGCCACTTACTGCACTGCATACCTGTGTGTGCTAGCCACTGGGATAGGAGGAGTCTTGGCCACCTCATTTCATCCTTGACCATGATCGGGCTGTAGTGGGTGAATTACCCTTATTTTACAGGTGAGGGAACAGGCTCCTAGGGGTTTGGGGATTCCATGGCTGTTTCTCCCTGTGCTCGAAGGGAGTGAGGTTACAGAGTTGAGACTGGCTGGAGCAGTGGCTTGGGGACTCAGCCAGGATAGGTGGCATGAGGACCAGTGGTGGAGGGAAGACTTGAGAGGCAGCCTGGAAGGCTCAGGGCAAGCTAGATCATTCAGGTGTCCTGCCCTCTCACCGTGGCGGCACTTCTCACAGCTGACCAGCCGGTTCCCAGGGACCACAGTCTCAGAGCGACAGACACAGCAGAGAAGTTCCTCCCCGGGGAGGGCAGCTGTGGGGGAACACAGTGTTGTAGGGCCTGTCCTTAGGCCCCCTTTCCATCCCCCATGCCAGGTTTCTGCTTTCCATGGCATGCACACACTTGGGCCTCTAGGGTCTCACCGGGGCTAATGTCTTTCCATAGAACCAGAAACTGGGAATCATCCTCAAACTGGACCAGACAGACCTCCCGAGCACTGTCCACCTGGAATGGATGAGCACACGGGATGAAACAGGAATCAGAACTACATAAGGAGAACGGGGGAAAGGTTAACAGGTCAGAGGTCAAATGCCTTACCTTCTTGATGGTCCCCAAGTATAGCAGCCCATCCGTCCACCTGGCCAGCACATCTTGACCCTCCCAAAGCCGAGGCCTGGGGCCTGAGGTGGGAGCAGGGGAGGCTGGGTCCCAAAGTGGGGGGGCACCAGAGCGGCTCAGCCGGGGGGGCTGTGCCATTGCATCCTGGGGGGGCCTAGCCAGAAGTGGGATGGGAGAAGGTTATGAATGTTGAGAAACTCCCCATTTTTCTTTGCCTCAAGGATTCAAGCAGCTGTGCTCCCAGTCTCCAAATCTGAGACACCTGGATAGAAAACCACACAGCACCCCTCCCAAGCTTCTTGACTCCAGTTTTTCCAACTCTGGTGACTGGCTCTCCTCTCCCTAACACCCCCCACCCCCCAACCTAGTTCTCTAGTTTCCCAGCTTCCAGAACTCCCCTGGGATACTATATCCTGGCCTCGAGGTTTTATGATGGTTGCAGAAGCAAAGGTTACCACTCAGTTTCTGCTGTCACCTCCTCCTCTTCAGAGGTGTCATAATTGGGGTGCTCTGCTACCCAGATATGTGTTTTGGGAGCTTTTCTGGAAATGTTTTCCAGAATAGAAACGGCTGCGTCCCCGGGCCCGCGTATCTCATTCAGAACAATCATCCTGACGCCAGGTTATGTCAGGTCACCCTCAAATACGGGGCTACCTGCCCCCGGGTTAGATAACTTCCCTAAGTGCCCCGGGAGGGGGGCGTGTCCCAGTCCCGGTCTCTACTCCCCATGACGGCGAGTCCAAGAGGGGACTTGAGTCGGCCCAGCCCGAACCGATGCCTGGGCGGCGAGGCTCTCCCGCCCGCGCCCTGCGCGCCGACCCCCGGCTCCCTGCCCCCCCACGGGCGCCTCCCGCCGCCTCCTTACCAGTGACAGCTGGGGCCGCCGGGAGCCGGGCAGAGGCAGACGTGGGAGACCGAGGCGAACCCCCGGCGCGGAGAGGGCACGTCTGGGCGTCGGAGGGCGGGCAGGCAAGGGCCGGGGGGTCCCCAGGCCCAGCCCCTCCGTCCCGGCAGCTCTGGGGCGTATGACGCAGCAGCCAAAGCAGCGGCAGCGGCAGGAGGAGGCGGCGGGGGAAAGGAGGGGAGGGGAGGGGAGGGACAAACCGGCTCGGGGGGGAG
>NC_048222.1:28404067-28577058 GCF_002007445.2 Ailuropoda melanoleuca | reverse complement strand
CCCCAAAGCATCCCTCAGCCCCCCACCCCACCCCCCAAACACACTCAGAGGATCTGGATTAGTCTTCATTTCCTGTTGGCCTGGGCCGTACCAATAACACACTGGTTCACCTGTGGGCAGAGGGTTTAGACAGGATAAAAACGTTTTCTGAGTAAACAAAGAGTTTTCTCCAAGATCGCCTCCCACCCCCAATACTGGGGCTGCCCTCAGAAAATACTGAAACAAGGGCTCTTAAGACAGGTTCAGGCTGGTCTCAGTAAAGGTTAGCTCTGTGCCCACTAACCACACCAGGTCTGGAGGAAGTAAAGAGGAGCAACTGAGAAGGGATGGCAGCCACAGGAGCAGAGAGCAGAGAGAGATGGAGCGACGGAGTCCATTTCCAGAAGTACTGTGCCCCAGACACTCCAATCCCTCCCACAGCTTACTGGTTAATAAGTTAGATAAAACATGAACAATACTCATTTAAGAACCAAGGCTCCTTCAAAAATAAATGATCCCAAGTCTAGGCAGGATATGTACAAGATGAATCTAGAATAAAGACTACAGGGTCCTGTCTAAAGGACACAGAAGCTAACTTAAAGGAGCTCCCACTGGCCAAAGATGGGGCAATTTGAGCATCAGAAAGAATAATGACTACAAAGGATATATATCAAATCCATAAGCATCTGTAAAATGACACGCCCCAGACAAAAACACTTGGTCACCTTTGGAAGTTGCTAAGATACCAACTTCTAATACTGGAAATTGATAAAGAATCTAGCATTTACCCTGCCTTTCCTATACAGACTGGATTTCAGAGTAACCAAATATATGGCAAGGGAAAGTTCTTTATAGAAGAAACAAGACTAAAAATGTAAAGTGACTGAGAAAATTAAACTCCCTAATAATAGATCTAGGTATGATCATTGTTCGATAAAATCACTAAGTGAAATCACTAGGTCAATAGGGAGTTTTCAAATGGTAACAAGCTGGTAACACCCAAATCCCATGATTGATTTTTATTTCATTAAAAGTAAAACAATTAGATATTAGGTGCCTCCTGATGTAATAGAAAGTATATTGTACCATCTAAGTTTTCTTGTCAAGAAATATAAGTCTGGGGGCGCCTGGGTGGCACAGCGGTTAAGCGTCTGCCTTCGGCTCAGGGCGTGATCCCGGCGTTATGGGATCGAGCCCCACATCAGGCTCCTCTGCTGTGAGCCTGGTTCTTCCTTTCCCACTCCCCCTGCTTGTGTTCCCTCTCTCACTGGCTGTCTCTATCTCTGTCAAATAAATAAATAAAATCTTTAAAAAGAAAAAAAAAAGAAATATAAGTCTGATTCAAATCTAATCAAGCCCCTAAATCTACTAGATAAAAAAGTTTGGAAGGAGGAGGAAGCAACCAGACAAAATCCAGAATATGGTATATTCTATATGACAAATGACCCTATTTCTTCAACAAATAAATACCACAAAAGGGGTGAGATCATTACAGATTAAAAGAAATTTAAGAGACATTTCAACAAGATGAAATGGGTGGCCCTTGCTTTGATCCCTATTGGGAAAAGCCTAATATATTAAAGCCATTTCTGAGACAATCAGGTGAAATTTAATAATGCGATAACTTTAGGATACTAAAGCGTTTATACTGTTTATACTGTTGGCTGTTAATGATGTTGATACAACTATAATTGAACTTGCAAGATAGCAAGGGGAATCCCGATCAAAGCAGAAGCCCAGGGCGGGGTACCAAGGGAATGGACTACTTCCCTGGTGGCAACCAATGCTCATTGCCAGGAAGCCCGGTACAGCAGAAGGACACATCTGACCGGAGATGCTGAATAAAGCCAGAACCTATCATAGGGCAATACCCTCAAGAAAGGAGCAGCCAGAGAAAAAAATTACCCTCCACAGACAGACCATAAAGACACTTTAGTGGAAGGAGCATTAGTCTCCTAGAGAATTCATGGCATGGCCTTCCCTCCACTTAATGTTTAAGTGGGTTTTGGAGCCTGACTTCACACTACTCTCCTTTTTTGAGAGAGAGAGCATGTGCACGCGTGGGGCAGGCCAGGAGAGAGAGAATCTTAAATGGGCTCCACAAGACGTGGGGTTTGATCTCATGACCCTGAGATCATGACCTGAGCTGAATCAAGAGTTAGATGCTTAACCGACTGAGCCACCCAAGCGCCCGCATCTAAGTCTCTTTTGATCCAGCAATCCCATTGCCAGGAATCTCTCCCTACATACTTAGATGTAACTAAACAAATACAAGGTTATGTACAAGGTTAGTCAACACGGTCTTGTTTGTAACAGAAAAAAAGGTGGAAACAATCCAAGTGTCCAGTAGAGGGAACTGGTGGATAAACTTTGGTGCAGCCACACCACGGAGCCCTAGGCAGACATAAAAATAATGGTATCTGTGTGCTGGTGGGGAGTAATCTTAGGGTTGTCTTGTTAAGCAAAGTACAGAACAACATATATATATGAAAAGAGAGATGTCTTCTATATAAGAAGGAAGGGGATAAGCACCTGCATATTGCTTATATTTGCAAGAAGAAACACTGAAAGGATAAGTAAAATGGTAAATGTTAAAAATGACTACCTCTACCAGGGCAGGTGGGGAGAATGGGGTGCACAGGGGCAGTGGTAAAACCTCATTGGTTGTCTATAGCTTTTATATCATTTTGACCTCTTAACTACCCCAAGACCCAATAGCTAAAAATGGATCGAGAGGTATCGCCCCAATGCCTGGCAAAATCCTTTCCAGATAAATGTGCCCTTGGCCTAAAGGACTAAATGGGCCCCTAAAGGGTCAGAATGGAGAAGCCTACAACCACCCAGGGGTCCTGACGGGGCCTGGGCTTGGTGGTAACTGCACCTTGGAGGCAAAGCGTAGGGAGTTGAGGGACTCGGAGACGTTCTCTTCTAGGGGGGAAATGTTCACGAACATGAGCCTGTGGAGAGAGGGGAGGGGGCCAAACCCCAGCATTAGTGGCTGGGTGGACCCTGCACCAGGTTCCCACTGTTGCCCCTTTCCCACCCCTGACGACAGCCTCACAGTCTCCACCATCCCCCTCTGTCTGTCCCTTTCACTCACATCTTAGCGCTGCCACCCAGGGAGTTCTGCAGCAGATAGGTGAGCTTGCTGTTCCGGTAAGGAACGTGGGACTCCTAGAGGATTGAGGGAGATAGGTGATTAGGGTAGGACAAGGTTCAGCATGAGCAGCCTCAACCTACTCCAGGTCCCACCGGCCCCCATCCCCATTCCCACCTTGTTGCTCAAGGCCATGATGACCAGCCCCAGGGTAGACAGGCTGCTGTTAATGGCTTGTGTTTCCCGAAGGCGTTCCCGTTCCCCAGGGCCAAGGGCTAAGCCAGGGTCTAGCCGCTCGCTCCCAGCAAGGTCCACCAGGCTGAGGGGGGCCCCACACTGCAGTCCTCGTCCAGCGTGCTCCCCACAGATCTGTAGCTGGAACACACTGTGACTGCGTGATGATCGCTCGTTCTGGGACGTGCGGGCCACTGCCCGGTTCTGGCGGGCCAGATGGAGCAGGGCCTCCACCTGAAGACGGGAGTAGCAAGGGGCAAAAGCAGGCAGGGAGTCAGCACACAGCTATGTCGGTACCAATGAACCAGAGTCAGCACCTGCCCTCTTGAAGATTTCTTTCTAGCCAGTGAAGAGAGAGAATGACTAAGTATAATGTACAGTTATGGCTGAGAGTACTGAGGAGAAATAAGGAGCATGTGAAGGTTGGGTGAGGGTTACAATTTTAGACAGGATGGCCGGGGACAGCACTGGCCTTAAACTCTGAAGGCAGGGAGGGAGCAAGCCGTTCCAGGAGAGGAACATTCAGGCAAAGGCCCTGATTGGAGAATGTGACGAGACAGCTGGGGAACAGCCAGGAGGCCAGCATGGCTAGAGTGAGCTGAGTAAGGGGAGTAGTAGGAAATAGGACCTGAGATGCAGCAGACAGGGGCCAGGAAGCCCTCGGCCCATGCGTCACTCCACTGCTAGTTCCCTAATGCAGACAGATCTACCTTACAGCCCACGGGCCAAAAGTGATGTGGTGACCCACCCACGTAACCTACACTTCCCCCACCCTTCCACGCTCTCCTGTTCCCTCCTTCATCCACGCACATACTCTGCCACCCTGTCCGCTCCTCCCCATTCTCCAGTCCCAGTGCCCCTCGGTGCTTACCTCTTTCTCACAGGAGACAGGTACATATCGGGCATTGGTGACAGTAAGCTCCTCACTCCCTGGCCCTGCCCGGCGAATCTCACACTCACCACCCTGGCCCTTCCGGGTCCCTGTGGCCAGCAGGTCTCGGACAGTCTCATTATAGATCTCTACGTAGCTTGCCACAAAGCTGTAGGTCCAGCCCTGGCCGCCCAGCTCATGGGCCACAGAGAAAAGGTGCCGCAGGGCCCGAGGGATCAGGCCCTCCACCTGGGGGTCTCCCCCAGGCCCACCCTCCATCGTGAAGGTCTTGCCACTGCCTGTCTGGCCATAGGCAAAGATGCATACTGGGTAGCCATCCAGGGCTGACTGGACAAGCATGGCAATCTCCTCGAACACTTCGTCCTGTCCACTCCCTGGTGGGAATACCCGGTCAAAGGAGAAGTCGTGGCGGGTGGTGGGGGCTGGTGCCCCACTCAGGGTCCCACGACGCTCGTCAGGCCGGGAGATGCTGAGGCGTGTTGAAGGATCGGAGGGCCCACTGGGGCCAGAGGGAAACAGGAGGAAGCCCGGGGATGGGGTGGGCTCCCCTGGAAGGACAGGGCGGACCCGGCAGAACACACGGATATTGCCTTTGAGCTCCTGTAGCTGGTTGTGTAGTCGCCGGCGCTCCATCTCTAGCCCATGGAGACGTTCTCCTTGCTCCACCAGTAAGGCCGCCTGGGTTGTAGCCTCCTGGCGCAGAGAGGCCACCTCCGCTCGGCTGCCTGACAGAGCTGCTTCCGATGCCTGCAGGCTCCTCTGTCCGGGACGGAATGGACACAGAGGTGAGACACAGCGAAGAATAAGGGCAAGTCATGACGAGGTGGGGGGTGGAGGGAGGGTGGCCCCTGTCCCCAAGGACTTCACAGTCTGCTAAGAAAAAAGTAAGAAAATAGGAATCATGGTGCCAGGTCAGGGAGTGCTATGGGAACAGCCAAAATGGGCACAAGGACGATGATAGCTAAGCTGACACCCTAAAGTATCGGAATAAACCAAGGAAAAGACAGAACAGAAAGAACGTTCTACAAAAAGGGAAGTGCATATGCAAAATGCCCTGAAGAGAAGATTGAATCATTTGAGAAACTGCAAGTAATTCCATCTAGTTGGTGCTCACCAAGGAGTCAAATGGAGTTGAGAAGAAGAGAAAACTGAGAAAAAAAAATCCGTGGGGATCTTTGATCAGGAAAGAAAGAGACAGAGGAGGAGATGGAGGACTAGGGGAGACAGATTGGGGGTGGGGGACACTATGAAAGCAGACAGGATAGGGAAAAGTGGGGAGGATGCAAGACACAGTCAGGAGTGGGCAAAGGTGGAGAAGGAGAGAGGAATACTGCTGCAGAGAGGTGGCCAAGGACTCTGAGCCCAAAGAGACTTCAGGGTAACCCAGAAGGGAGGGTTGGCATTTGGTGAGAAAGGTGGCCCTTACCTCTTGTTCCTCCAGCCGGGCGGCCAGCCCCCTTCGCTCCTCCTGCAATCCCAGTTGTTCTTTCTGGAGCTCTTGCACCAAGCTCTCCTGTGTGCCCAGCTGTTCTTCCAGCTCCAGGACACGGGCCCGGAGGTTTCCCAACTCCTGCTGGCCCTGCTCAGCCTGGGCCTGCACTCTGGCCAACTCCCCTTCCAGTGTCCTGCACTCTGCCCCCAGGGCCCTGGACTGTTGCTGGGCCTCCTTGAGTTGGTCCTGCAGTTGTTGGTTCTCCTGGTTCAGTGTCTGAGTCCTCTCACGGCAGCATTTCAGCTCAGCATTTAGGTCACATAACTGACCCTTTAAGTCCCAGGCCGGACGTTTGGTGGGTTTCTTCCCTCCCAGCATGGGAGGGGCAACTGCTAAGATGGACATGGCAAGGACAAAGTCAGGGAAGTCGTGGCTTTCTATCTGTCCTCCCTCCTAGACTTTAAGGCCTCCACACCTGCTGCTACATCTCTTTCCCCTCCAGACAGCAAGGGAACCAAATGGATTTTTTTGGGTACTCCCCACCTCCTCTCTTCCCTATCCCAGCCTCTCACCCAATGGTTGTGCTTGTCACCTACCTCCAGGCTTTTGGGCGGGAATAGCAGGGCCTGGTTTCTGATTCTTCAACACTAGAGAATTGGGGAGTTAACATAAGGAATCACAGCACCAGTGTCCTTCCACCTCCATCATCTCCCTTTACGCATATCCCAAATCTCTTCTCAGCCCCAGCCCTGAAGCACTAGTACCTGTGACAATAGCTGTGGAACATCGGGGTCCTGTCTTCTTGGGAACTTTTGGAGCTGTCAGGAGATGAGAGAGGAAAAAGTAGCACAGTCAATCTCAGGGTGGCATGAACTCTGGCTGGGCCAGGCACAGAGTCTTGCTTTTTCTGAGGATTAGAATTAAGATAACTTCCCTCTTCCCTGAAATCTGGCCAGCTTCTGAAGATATCCTTCCCAGGACCAGAAATTACTCACAACCCCAAGAAATAAGTTGGACTAAGATAAGCAAAACGAGCAGGGGGCAGAACCCTGTGTCAAGTGTGCTACCATTTATATAAAAAAAAAGTTGGAGAACATGTCCAGATTTGCTTGAGCCCCCACAGAATGCCCCTGGAAGGGACAGAACGCCCCTGGGGAGGAGAACTGGGTGGCTGGGGGACAGAGGTAGGACTGTATAATGACTTTTGTGCCTTTGGAATTTGGAGGGGGGGGCAGAGGGAGAGGAAGAGAGAATCCCAAGCAGGCTCCAAGCCCATAGTGGGGCTCGATCTCATGATCCTGAGATCATGACTTGAGGCAAAATCAAGAGTCAGATGCTTAACCCACCCAGCCACCCAGCTGCCCCTTGTGCCTTTGGAATTTTAAAACAAGCGAAACCTATTACCTATTCAAAATAAACTAAAATTGAAAGAAATAAGTGAGTTGAAAAGCACTGGACTTCCATGCCCTTGGTTTCTGCTCACTGCTAGAACCCACCTGTGGTCTGGCCTTGTGGCTGTGGCCTTGCAGTGAGGGCTGGTCCTCTGGGGTGGGATGTGGCAAGTTTGGTCACTGTGTTCAATCCTCGTGTCCTTTTCTGGAGATAGACAAGAATGGGGTCCATTTACTCTCCCTGATTGGTTTAGACATACACTCTCTCTGTCTCTCTCTCTCTCTCTCTCTCTCACACACACACACACACACACACACACTGTACATGTACATGTAAAGCTTTTCCAAACCCAGCTCACCTTTTCAGGCTCTAAGGCATCCTCCATCTGGTCTGGCCCCCTCTTACACCTGGTTCCCGGGAGAGGCAGCCGAGAAGGAGCCTTGACCAGGGGTCTCTTCAGCTCTATGTTCCCCCTCACTTCCAACAAGGGGGACCTCTGCTGGGAAAAGAGAGACCCTTCAGACAACACCCTGGAACCCAAACGTCCCAAGAACTCCCCTTCTTGGTCCCCTAGCCTAATTCTCAACCACCAACAAGCACTGACTGAGTACCTCTTGTATACAAAGCGGGACCCACAGTTGATGTGCCCCCAGAAGGCACAGAGAGAAGTGGGACATAATGCAAAAGTGGGAGAAAGCTCTAAGGGAAAAGTTGGACAGATGCTGGACTTCAGCTAACTTTAAGGGTAGTACTTATTTTTTTTTTTAAGATTTTATTAACTTATTTGAGAGAGAGAATGCACACAAGCAGGGGGAGCAGCAGAGAGAGGGAGAGGGAGAAACAGGCTCCCCGCTGAGCAAGGAGCCGGATATGGGGCTCGATCCCAGGACCTTGGGATCATGACCTGAGCCAAAATCAGACACTTACCCAACTGAGGCAGCCAGGCGCCCCAAGGGTAGTGCTTAAACAAGCAGAGAGAAACGGACAATTTTTCAGAAGGCAAAACCGCAAACATGCACATGATTTGACTGGGAAACCAACAGGCTCTTTCGGCTAGAATGGAGAATCATAAATAAGAGAGAGAGTGGAAGATAGCTAAGACTGAAGACTACATGGGAGGAGCAGGTAACATTTTACTTATTTAAAAAAAAAAACTTCTTTTGAGAGGGAGAGAGAGAATCTTACACAGATTCCACACCCAGCCTGAGCTCCACGTGGGGCTCGATCTGATGACCCTGAGATCATGACCTGAGCCAAAATCAAGGGTCTGATGCTCAATAGACTGAGCCACCCAGGCGCCTCAAGTGGGTAACATTTTAGAATTTGTTTTAAGTGTTTCCTCTGTTATCAACTTAATCCTTACAGCAGCCCACTGAGGAGGTGCTGTTATTAGCCCCAATTTGCAGAGGAGGGAAGGAAGGCACTGAGAGGTAAAATAGCTTGTCTAAGGTCATCAGTGAGTAAAAGGCAGAGCTGCGGTTAGAATCTAGACAGTCTGGTTCTGGACGCCATGTGTTTAACTGCTAGACTATATTGACCTGTAGGGCTTTGATGCCAGGCTAAGGAGGGGTTTAGGCTTTATCCTCGCATATGTGGAAAACGAGATACAGTTCCTGATCAGGCATGTGAAAAATATACAAAAGAGCCTATTTATAAAAAATAGTTGTAAGTAGTCTGACTTGCATGGAGAAGACTAAGAAGCAGCATGACCCAGTCTGGAGACCACCAAAGTACAGGTGAGGGGTGGGGGCAGTGGGAAAGAGAGATCCTCTCCTAAGTACCTCAATTTGGTGCCTGGAGATTATATCCACTCCACAGCTACTCCTGTCTAGGGTGACCAACCATTTTAGTTTGCCCGGAACTAACGAGTTTCTGAGGACACAGAACTTCTCCGTGCTAAAACCAGGTCCTTCCTATGCAAACCCTACTCTGATCCCACCATTAGGAGAGCACTGTGTAGACAGATCAACTTCTGATCTTCACTATGGTTAACTTTTAATTCCAGGGCCAGTCTCTCTGCTCTTTGGCTTACTTCATTCATTCAATATTTACTTAGTGCCAACTATTATGTGCCAGAAAATGATCTGGGTTTGGGAGTAATAGATATGATCCCTGCCTTCAAAATACTCATGGAAAATGGGGAAGAGAAACATTTACTGAATGCTCTCATAAAAAGCGCCCCAAGGAAGGGAGGGATAAGCATGTAGTTCAAATGGGGAGAGTGTCAGAGAACACTTCCAAAAGGTCTTCTAAGGCAAAACCTTGATGATGAGAAAGAGTTAGTCAGGGGGCTTGGGCCAAGGAAGAGCATCCCAGGCAGAAAGCAAGGAGGGGTGCATGCAAGGAATGCCAAGTTGTTCTGTTTAGCTGACACACGGAGAGTGCACAGAAAGTGGGGGAGATGAAGGGAAAGGACTATGGCAGTCGGCATGCCATAATAAGGAGTCGAGCGTTTACTGAAGGCAAGAGGGACCCTGATGATTTTGTCAGGAGAATAATAAGACTAGATTTGTATCAAAAAGTAATGTGAAGCAATGTGAAGAATGAATGGAAGTAGATGAGGGGTATGACAGGCAGAGAGAATGTATCATTCCTTTCTTCCTTCATCCAACAAGGATTTGTTGCACTAAGATTTGTTGCAAGACTGCTCTGTACCAGACACTGTTCTAGAAGCTGGGGTGAGAGTAATGAACAAAATCCCTGACCTCCCAGAACTTACTTTTTAGGGCAGACTTTTCAAACTGGAGTACCACAAAAGAATTAAGCTCTACAAAAAAATGATCCATTTTCTCAATTCTCCCAAGGATGTATACACCTCTTACTGTTCTAGATGCATAAGAGAGAAGTTAATTCATTAGATATAAAGAACGCATAGAGCTTAATTTTCATGGAACTCAGCAGCGAGGGGCTGTTTTAGGAGCGTGAGGGCTAAGCAGAAATCCATCTGAGAGAGGGCAGGCAGTGGGGATGAAGAGGAGGGGCTGGATTACTGGAAACCAAGTATTGGTCTGAGTAGGAGCTGGCCTGGCAAGGGGAAGTAGAGGGCAGTCAGTGAAGGAGATGGAGGAGTCCAGGATGATTCCAAGATGCCTGCCACAGTTCCAACAACCAAGAGAACAGGAGGAAGGGCTGGGTTTTTCTTTTTTTTTTTAAGATTTACTTGTTTTATTTATTTATTTTTTAAAAGATTTACTTGTTTTATTTGAGAGAGGGAGTGCACTTGAGTAGGACGGGCAGAGGGAGAGAATCTTAAGCAGACTCCCTGCTGAGTGCAGAGCCCTATGCAGGGCTTGATCTCATGACCCATGAGATCATGACCTGAGCCAAAACCAAGAGTTGTTCGCTTAACTGAATGAGCCACCCAGGTGCCCCTATACTTTTGTTTTTTAATTAAGCTTTTCATTTAAAACTCATTGCAGATTCACATGAAGTTGTAAGAAACAACATGGAAAGATTCCAGATACAACGAGATATATTCAAGGATGTTTACAGTGTATCCCTATAAACTCTGGAACAATTTGATGCCCTGGTTTTTTTTAAATTTTAGTTTATTGGTTTATTGTCTTTCCTTACATTAGATTGTGAGCATCAAAAGAACGTATCTGTTTTGTTCACAACTATAAAACCAGTATAATGTCTGCTACATGGCAGGACTCAATACATTTTTAAAGGAATGAAATTGGATGTCCACGGTGGGGGAATACTTAAACAAACTGTGATATATCCAGGACACCGGCTTCTATACAAACAAAAAGGGGAAGAAAAAAAAAAAGGAGGTGGCATTATTTTCCCTGCTGCCTGCAGAAATGTGCACAAAGAACAGAGTTATATAACTTATGATATACTTCCCGTCTCCCCATAGAACAGCAGCTTCTCATAGAATGGCATCTATAGAGATGACAGGGATTAATTGTGTTTATTGTTGCATCCCAAGTATCTACAACTGAGCCTGGTACATAGTAGGTGCTCAGTAAATGTGAGAAGGCTTCTACTATTTTTCACTGTCACAATCATACTGATCTGTTTTTTAGCTGTCAGGATACAAAGACCATCTCTTCAGGTTGAAACATGCTTTAGGTAAATCTGAATGTGAAATACTAGTAAACAGAAGATCCAGACAGGAGCCTTTTTCTGGCACCAAAAGTCAATACACTCTTGCTGTCACACATCTCTCTCCACTAGAGAGGGGAGGCTGCAGATGGTTGCGGGGTGCAGTAAGGCGCCGATAAGAGAAGAAACTAAGTCAAACCAGTCTCAGGGAGCAGAGACCTCTGTAAAACCTGAAGAAGGAGAGAGAATGAGGAGTCCTTCCGTTCAGATTACCCCAATCTCTCTATACCCTTTCTGCACTCCAAAGCGACGGCAACAAGAGAGAACTGGAAAGATCATCAGCGGGGATTTGGCCTCAAGCTCCATTTCCCCAGCGGTAGACGGAATCTCAGAACTCTCCTTTCTCAATCACACACTGCCATCGTCGGTAGGAATGGAGAAGTGGGTACGAGTCAGACAGGCCTAAGAATTCGAAATGGGAAATCCTGGAGACATGAAAGCGAGGAAGGGTGTATGGGACTCCTGAAATTGGGGAAGGGCGGGCGGACACGCACTCCGACTTCCTGGGGCTGCTCCCCGCCCTCTCCCTCCCTCCTGTCCACTCCTTCGGGACGCACGGATTTTCGCCCTCCAAGCAGGCAGGACCGAGGCCGGCCGGGAGCCGGGGGCTCGTCAGCATCGGGGACAGGAGACCCAACGCGGCTTCTACTCACCTGCGGCTCCATGTCCAGCTCCGTGCCACACGCGCCAGGGGAGCACAGTGGAAGAGGACACGGCGCCGGGGCTCCCGGGACCCGCGTTCTCTAGCCGGCCCGCGACACAAAGCACGCGCGCTCCGGGCTCCGGTGGCTACCACCTCGGTGCCACACCCGCCACTTTTGAATTCCAACCGCCGCCACCCTTCTCACCTCCCTCCGCACGCAAGGACCAATCGTCGCCGTCGCCACAGCCGAGGGCCAATCGCAGAGCCCTCCGCCTCCCGGGGCCACACCCCGCCAGGCCTGCACCTTCTCCTTCCTGCTTCGCCCGCGTCTGGGAGGCAGGCTGGTTAGTCACACTTCCGGCTCCACTTCCACCTCTCTCACCCACCCCTCTTGCAGCAGTAGTCGCGCTGCACTTCCGCTCGGCTCCCAGCGGCTGCGCCTTACGTCAGAAAATGCCTGGAACGCGGCGCACGGACGTAGCTGGTGTGGGGGTGGGAGTGCTGGAGGTAGGGAATCACGCGTGCGCAAGCGGGGACCTGTTTAGGGGGACGGACGCGACGGGCCCCACCTAGCGACTGCAGCGGGGAACGCACTCGTTACCCCGATCGGATCGTCGTGATTGCGGTTGGTGGCGCGGCGCCTCTCCGCAGTTGTACTCCCGGTAAAGCTCCCGGAGAGTGGGAGCAGGAGCCCTCTCGCGAATGTGAGAGTGACGTTCTGCCCCTTCCGCAATCATTTTGGCATTTTCCACCAAACTTAGGGACCTTGGGTACAGCTTGGCGCTCCTGGAAACCCGACAGTGGGGATTCGAGGAGTTTTCTCTGCAGTCCCCCTCATCACCCTACCTACTAGGTACCTGGGCGCTGATACTGGTGCTGGGGAGCTGGCTTAGGGCCTTCGGAGCCTCGAACCCACGGACGGTATACTGCTTGCATTTATGGAGTATTTTATGATTTTCAGGCTGTCTGCACATGCATTATCTCTTTTAATCGCTAAATTCACTGAGCTCTACTGTGTGCCGGGTGTTTTGCCTGTTACCTGCAAGCTGGGCGAAGGAGGCAGGTTTAGAAAGGTTAAGATACAAGCACAAGGTCCCACTGCTGATTGGGAGTGGATCTAGATTCCGTTAGCTTTAAAATCCAAGCTGTATGTTTCGTTTTGTTTTTTAAGGTTGCAACTTTCTTTTTTTAAAAAAAGGTTTTATTTGTTATTTGACAGAGAGACAGCAAGAGAGGGAACACAAGCAGGGGGAGTGGGAGTGGGAGAAGCAGGCTTCCCGCTGAGCAGGGAGCCGGGTGGGGGGTGCGGGGCTCAACCCCAGGACCCTGGGATCATGACCTGAGCTGAAGGCAGACAACGACTGAGCCAACCAGGCGCCCCCCAAGCTATATGTTACCTCACACTACCTCTAACAATCTTAGTGTCAAAGACATCAAACCCTTACCTGTGAGTTATTTGCAGAGTTCTACTGCATTTATTCGTCGGAGTTTCCAACCAACCTGAAGGTGGGACAGGGATTTTATTGATGAGACTGATAGGGGGACATCTGTTTTGGTGCATTTTTGGAGATTGACGGAACTGGAACTCAAGCCACTTGTTCTCTAATCCAGTGCTTTAACTTGAATTCAAATCTGCTTGTGGAGGGAGCAGACTGTGGGGAGACACAGTGTCTGGAAAACCGGGTGGTCATCCCCCAACCTTTGATAGCTTACAAAACCTACAAAAAGCAGGAGCTTGAAAAGAAGAGAGAGAGAAGAGGAGTGAGGGAGGAAACAAGAAGACCAACACTTAATGGACAGGTAAAGAGGGAGAACTGAGAAGAAACATTCAGCAAAAGACATTTCTCAAAGTTAAAACAAATGTTAGACTAGAGGAAATATGGACCCGTTAGTACATTAAAGGGGAAACAGTTTATTCATGTCAATTGATGCATAAAAACTACTCAAAATATTAAACATCTGTTGATATTAAAGACCACCCCATAACCTGATAAAGGACATTCTCAAAAATCCTTCAGCACACCTCACAATAATGGTGAAATGTTGAAAGTATTTCTCTTAAGATGAGAAACTAGCCAAGGCTGCTTGCTCTCAATAGCCCTAGTCAATGCAATAGTGGAAGTTTAGCCAGTCCAATAAACAACAGGAGCAAATATATAAGGATTGGAAAAAACCAAGAGTATCAGTATTTGTGGATGAAATTGTTTGTGTAGCAACTCCAAAAGAAAATGGAGATAGAATTGGTAAGTGAATTTAGCAAGGTTGCTGGGTATAAAATCAATATAGCAAAAATCAATACACAAAATTTATTGCATTGGGGCGCCTGGGTGGCTCAGTCAGTTAAGTATCCAACTTTTGATTTCAGCTCAGGTCATGATCTCAGGGTTGTGAGGTCGAGCCCCACATTGGTCCCGGCACTCAGTGGGGAGTCTACTTAAGATTTCCTCTCTCCCTCTGCCCCCCTCCCCGCGCGCATGCCTTCTCTCTCATAAATAAATAAATAAATAAATAAATAAATAAATAAATAAATAAATCTTTTAAAATATTTGCCATTTGGTTACATGAACATATACATATATAAAAGTCAAGGTGTACACTTGATTTGTGCACTTTATATTAGGTTGCGATAAATATTTTAATAGTATACCATCTGCAATAGCAACAGATAAATTTAACAATAGGTGTGCAGGCCTTTGTGGATAAAATGGTAAAGCTTTACTGGAAGATATTGAAGAAAATCTAAATTAATGGAAAGACATACTATGTGCTTACAGAGAAAGACTTGATATTGTAAAGATGCCAGTTCTCTCCACGACCTTGGTGTTGGGCCAAGGGGGACGATGAGAGTTCTCCGTGCCTAGTCCTGGTAGAGTCTCACCCATCTGCTCATCTCAGGAGCAGGCTGAGCGGGACCGCCCTTGGCAGTCCTTTACTCCTCCTCTTAGATTTCCTCCTGCAAGCTGGGGAGGACTTCTTACCTTGGAAATCACATTCCTAAAACCTTCATCCCTTCCTCCCCCTGCTTCTCTTTCTGGCTTGTCTGGCAGGTTCGTTTTTTCTTGCCCAGCCCTTTGCAAACCTCTCCACAGATGGCAAGGTATATAGTAAAGTTACCTGGATTGTCTGAAAGATGTCAACCCTTCATCCCCCCATCCTACCCCAGCAAATTCTTGTGTTCACTCTCCTGGAAAAGTGTATTACTTAGGCCCTGACCCTTGCAAGTATTCTGCCTCTGTTACCTTCGCCCACAAAATTGGTTGTCACTACCTTGATCCTCAGACCTTGGCCTCAGAGTAGAGTGATGATTGAACAATTCTGCGACTATGCTAAAACCCACTGATTTGTACACTTTAAAAGGTGAATTTCATTTCTTAAAACTATTATGAAAAGGTTTAATAGGTCCTTCAGTTTTCAATTACAATTCATTCAACATTGCTGAAGTGCCCACTCAGGTCATGCACTGCGCTGGGCTCTGATGAAGACACACATAATCTCTTTCCTCTCAGGGCTTCCAGTTTGGGAATGAAGGGGAGACAGACAATAAAATATTACCATATGGTAAAAGGAAGACAAGTGCTGTCAGATCACCTTTCTCAGAAGTGGGGAGTTGAAAGATTTCCAGAGGAAGGGCTCATCTCGTCTATGAGCAGCGAGATAAATAAGCGTGCTGAAAGAGCAGCTTCCATCTTGACAGGAGTAGAAATGTGGTTATAGGCCAGGAGCTGAGGTCCCGAAGGATGGGTCTAGTCTGTGGGTCTGAGAGGACCCAGCCAGAGGTGCTTGATTTCCCCGACATTGTTCTCCCTTTATCCCAGGGTGTTATTTGGTAACACAACCAAGGCATAGATAGTTACCAGTCCTGTGAGGGGGAGACCCACTCATTTCCACAGGAAGTCATGGGGAGGAGTCGGTTTTGTGGTTTATTCTGGAGAGGAAGGCCTCCAGTTTTTCCCAGAGCATTCCAGCACTACGGGGATCCTTGTCTACAGGCTCTAGGGGAAAGGGTACAGAAGAGCTCTCCAGGGGCCCTTACACACTCACCTCCTGAAAACACAGCAGAGGAGGAGCCCTATTCCAGGACACTTGCCCCAAATCCACAAGTGACAATTATGGGTGTTTTTTCAGGCACCAAGATTTGAGTAGCCCGTCGTAGAAGAACATGACTACAGTAGGTCTGAGGTGCACTATCAGCCTTTTGTCCTCCAGGGAAAGAAGTATTTGGAGTGGGAGAAAAACCCCCATATCGTCTGGGCTGAGCAGGAAGTGAAGACCAGGCAATTCAAAGTGTGACAGGGAAGGGGGGAGTACTTTTACATTTCGTACCATACGAATACCGTACACAATAAGATAAAAAGAATGAAAAGAAAATGAGAAAAATGAAATATGTGTTTTCCCATACATTATTGCTGGGAGTATAAATTGGTACTTCTTTCCTAGAAGTTTAGGAAACTCGAAAGTACTGACACCTCTTAAAGTAACACTCCAATTTAAGAATTTAGTTTAAGGAGATAACCAGAAATGTGCCCAGCAATTTACAAAAGTAAAGTGCTGCAAACAACCAAAATTTCCGCCAGTGGATGATTTTTTTTTAATTTTTAAAAATTTTTAAGTAGACTTTACATCCAATGTGAGGCTTGAACTCACATCCTTGAGATCAAGTCACATGCTCCACCAACTGAGCCAGCCAAGCGCCTCCCTGGTGGGGCCCCTGGCCCCTCCCAGCCAAGCCCCTCTGCCAGTTGATGATTACTGAGTAGAAGATGGCAAAATTATATTACATGATGTGAATTTAATTTGCATATATTTCTAATAACATATCTATATTACATATAGTATATATATGGGGGCAGTGCATCTTCTGTGTGTGCTGTTGCCAGTGATTCAACCCTGAGCCCAAACTGACCTAGCCCCGCCCTCTGGGAACTTAGAGCCAATTGAAGAGACGAATTTTAAAACACAAGGACCTATCATTTGAAGACTCTACAGTAACAGGTGTGGCATAAAAATAAATTATAAGTTTTAAAAGTAATTCAACCTTGGTTCAAATCAGTTACAAGTGACAGTGATGTCTAATGGGAAGTGTTGTAGGAAAAGAACTTCGTTGACATGAGGTCTTTCAGTGCAGCTTAGCTACAGGTAGAAGCACGATATAGGTACAGACAGTAGGTGTCAAGGTAGACGCCAGGTTGCAACAGACCAATATCTGGCCAAGGGGAAGAAGCTTTTTCAAAATTAGTTTTAGGCATGCTGTCTCTAGTCAAAGAATAACTATTATTCCATTTTTATTTGTTTTTTTTCCATTTCATTTTAAAAAGTGGGATAAATTCGGAATTTAAGAAAAAGAGGATCATAGGGGAGGGAAGCAGAAAATAAAATAAGATGAAGTCAGAGAGGGAGACAAACCATAAGAGACTCTTAACTATAGGAAACAAACTAAGGGTTGCTGGAGGGGAGGTGGGTGGGGGGATGGGGTAAGTGGGAGATGGGCATTAAGGAGGGCACTTGATGTGATGAGCACTGGGTGTTATAAGCAAATGATGAGTAACTCTGAAACTGATGATACACTGTATGTTAATTAATTGAATAAGTAAAATAAAATTAAAATAAATAAGTAAATAAATAAAAGAGTGATAAAATCAGGTAGCTTCTGTGATAGGCTACTTCTGACTCCAGAAATCATAACCTAAAATTTAAGGGTTTTTTTTATTCTAGGAAATTGCATTTGTCATACTATTTGTTATAGCAAATTGTGTTTGTTCAAATTAAAATTATATTTGTCATATGAAGTTACATTTGCACATCAACCTTATATTGATAGCCCCTGTTTGAGACCTTGCCGATTTTGGTATAGTTAATCATATCTGCATATTATCTTGCCAAGTTAGAGTCCAGATCTAGAGTTTCCCTCCTTGTGAGTTATTCGAGTAAAAAAAAAAAAAGGTACTATAGCACATTAGCTTTCAAAAACACATCACTGCTTCTGGATCCCCCCACAAAGGAAAGCATTTAGGATGTAAGGTTCATGAAGAAGTCCACCCCCTTGCATATACACTACGTCCAATATCGTGTTTGGGGGAAAAAGAGGATGCATAAGAAAAAGAATAGAGAAAAATAATAAAAATGCAAAACTTTTCACTATGTTTTCAAATGTCATGTAGCATGGTTATGACACCTAGGTATGAAAAAATTATTTTAAAAAGGTTTCCCTGAGATGGAGGATTAAATCTCCCCCCCCCGCCCCCCCACCCCCTGCCTCATGATATCTGTTGAGTTGTTTTTGAGGACACAAAGATTAGATGCGGAACATTGGAAAATTCCTGTTTGCATTTTTCTACCCGAAGAATAATAGAGATTTTTAGTCTATGTGGTAATTATTCCCCCGGTGACTTTCCAGTTCTCAGAGTGATAAGAGAGCTCCTTACATTAACTGCAAACAGATGGCTGGATTCTCATTTGCTATCTCGTTCTTCTCCCTGCTCTCCCAGACCATCCAAACACAGCTAACAGCACAGATTTGGAATAGCAGGGGAAGCACGATGGGGACTGAGGATGCTTATGTGACACTGGGCATGGGGCACTTTCAGAGGCCAGGCACCATCTAGGCTCCATCTCAAACTGCTATAGGAATGTTCTTTTTCACCATGTGCCCGGATCACAAAATTCCACTACTACAAACCATATTGAATGAACATCCTAGAGTTTCTCATAATGGTGAACTTTTCCTATCCAGACTGGGAAATAACTGGTCACATAAGTAGGGTAGAGATTGGGCTAGAACAAGGAAGTGTGACTTTCTATATTTAATGTCATTTCTTTGATGGGAAATGAAAGGTGTTAAATAAAAAGGGGGTAAATGCACATGATCCCTGCCCTGAGAGTGGAAGACCTCCCTCTCCAGTCTCCAGTCCCAGTTGCCAAGGAGGCATCACTCACCACCACCACACCCTCCATCTGCAGGGATAGGCCTCCTGGGAGACAGCCACTCCCCGACTAAGGTCCATTATGGCTCTGAAAAGCAATGTCAAAAATCCAGGGAAGATACACCCTTTAAAGTGGTCTAAGAAACCATCTTCCTTTCTTTGGTCAGTGCTCCTCAGAAGAATTAGTCATAAAAGAAAAAAAAATGTGTTACTACACTTAATGTCTTGCTTCATTTTTATGCAGGATGCAAATTCAGTGTAAGAGGCACTCTGATCAGTAACTGCTTCTTCAGAAAGGCAGCAGTTAGTGGTCTCCCTCCCCCTGGACTTTGAAATGCTTTACCAGGTCAACTTGGGCCTGGGTAATGCCAAGAACATCAACGTCCAAGGGTCCAGAAGTTGTAAGACCACAGGATCATAACCGGAGCTTAACTTGACAGAAGGGAAGAATAAAGTCCTGGAAGAGTTTAATGGAAGAAAATTGATTCTTGCTCATAGAGAAGAAGTGGCACAAGAAGTAGATAATATTTTGAAGGACGCTGATATCAATGATGTTGATGATCCCTTTGGCACGACAACATACAGTGCTCTTATTCTGAGAGCAACAAAACTGGGAATCTCTTATCAAGTTATTCAAAATGCTTCCATAATAAATGCTGTAGGCTGCTGTAGTTTACAGTTGTATAAATTTGGAGAGACAATTTCTATTGTTTTTTGGACAGACACTTGGAGACCAGAAAGCCTCTTCAACAAAGTGAAGAACAGACGGAACAGCACGCACACACTGTCCTTACTAGACATTGAAGTAAAGGAGCAGTCTCTGGAAAATCTCCTTAAAGGAAGGAAGATCTCCTTGGTATATGAATGACCAACCAAGCACTGTTGCAGCAACTTCTAGAGATTGTTCAGAAATCAAAGAATACGAGGAGAAGGATCAGTAGTCACCAGGGAGACACCGTGTTAGCTTAGCCAGGGTTGGAACTGAAGACCAGAAAACTGCAGCCGGCACTTGCAGCAAACATGTACTATGGACTTGGGAGGACCATCGCATTCCTTAATTATCACAGGAGACAGCATGCATCTGCTGGAGATGGAGATGCTAAGTCGGTTTTCCATTCTAGAAAATAGCTCAGAATCCCGAAGCGTTGATGGACTCTGAACATAGACATTTTATATTGTTAGATGGTTAATCTCAGTCATATATGCCTCTACACATGTTCATATAACAAACTGAACAGTTTTTTTGGTTTATCTAGTAAGTATAAACAAGAAGAAAGCTGCTGACTCAGCAATTAAAACCCCCAAAAAGAAGCCTTTATTGTGGGCCAGCTGTGGCATGGAGCCAGGGGCACAGCTGTGCACGTGCCACACTGCTGGCTACTGGACACACAGAAGAGACAGGACAGACACGGTGCCTGCTTTTTTGTTGTTTTTTAAAGATTTTATTTATTTGAGAGAGAGAGAGAGTGCGGGCGCGAGTATGAGCAGGGGGAAGGGCAGAGGGAGAGGAGAGCCCAACTCAGGGCTCGGTCCCAGGACCCCAGGATCATGACTAGAACTGAAGACAGTCACTTAACCGACTGAGCCACCTAGGCGCCCCTGTCCCTGCCTTTTTGGAAGTTCTCACCCAGGGAGGGATACAGATAGGTGAACAGATAGACAATGGGAAGAACTGAGAGATCGTGGGTGTGGCAGCCTTAGTACCGCGTGTGCAGTGGTATGCGTTCTCTTCCCTTTGGATGCCAGAATCTTGAGAGCAGTGAGTGCAATGTAAAAATGCATTCACTTTGAGATTTGTATTTAACTTTTTGAAGTTTTCCAAATCTAGTTAGTGAGCCCTTTGCTAAGTAAAAACAGGCTTCCATTCTTCAAAGAAAAATTCATATCTAACCTTATATTTTCTCTTCTTTTTTACAACTTTGTTTTTAAGTAATCTCTACACCCAACCTGGGGCTTGAACTCACAACCCCGACATCAAGTGCTGCTAGCTCTACAGACTGAGCCAGCCAGCTGCCTATTATACCCTCTTTATAAAGAAGGCCTTTAAAAAGGTGCCTGACTGGCTCAGTTTGTAGGGTAGGTGGCTCTTGATCTCAAGGTTGCAGAGATAACTTAAAAATAAAATCGAAGACGAAGAAGAAGAAGAAGGAGAAAGAAGGAGAAGGAGGAGAAGAAGAAAGAAGAAGGGGAAGACGGCCTTATGTATGTTTTTCTGTCATCATGGCTTAAATGGTCCAGTGTGCTGTTCACGTCCACATGGCCAGACTGCTCCAGGGCAAATCCAGCTACAAAGCTTTTTTACATTCCTCAAAACTGCGGGGCACCTGGGTGACTGAGTCCGTTAAGTTTCGGCCTTCGGCTCAGGTCATGATCCCAGAGTCCTGCGATGAGCCCCATGTCAGGCTCCCTGCTCAGCGGGGAGTCTGCTTCTCCCTTCCCCCCCTCCCCCGCACCCCGCTTGCGATCCCTCTCTCTCCTGCTCACTGTCTCTCTCAAATAAATAATAAAATCTTTTTTTTATTAAAGATTTTATGTATTTATTTGACAGAGAGAGAGAGACAGCCAGCGAGAGAGGGAGCACAGGCAGGGGGAGGGAGAGGAAGAAGCAGGCTTCCAGCAGAGGAGCCTGATGTGGGGCTCGATCCCAGAACTCCAGGATCATGCCCTGAGCCGAAGGCAGATGCTCAACGGCTGAGCCACCCAGGCGCCCCATCCCAGCGCCATTTCTAACAGCTCAAGGCCACATCCCTCGGATGACCCTTGCCCCACTTAGAGTACCTGCTTGAGAAAACTCAAGGCTGCCAAAAGAACTTACTGTTTGTTCTAGCCAATGCCTGAAGGTACGTTCCTGCCTCCCAACCACTGGGGGAGGGTAGGAGCCTAACTTGGACAAACCCCAGTTAATAAACCCAAATGAATGTCATGTGGACCAACCACCCCGCTTCCTGCTTTTTGTAATTATTCTCTTCCATTCGACAAAGTCCCCACTCGCCCCTACGCCCTGTTCCCTCATTCTCCCTTTTAAACGCCCAGTTACGTCTGTCCAAATCAGAGTTGAGTTTCACTCATGCTGGCCTCTTCCTTACTGCAACAGTATTCTACTGACTAGAATCTGTCCTTACCACTTTAAGTAGGGTCCAGTTTTGTGTATGAACCAGCAGTTTTACCTGAGAAATAAAAGCATGTGTCCATGCAGAAAATTGTACAATGTTTATAGCAGCACTGTTTATAATAGTCAAAAGGTAGAAACAGCCCAAATGTCCATCAACTGATGAACGGATAAACAAATTATGATATATAGGTAGAATGAAACAGTAAGTATTCAGCCATAAAAAGGAATGTAGTACTGATACATGCTACTTTGATGAACCCCGAAAACATTATGTTAAATATAAGAAGCCAGACACAAAGCATCGCATGTTGCGTGATTCCTTTTTTTTTTTTTTTTTTTTTTAAGATTTATCTATCTATCTTAGAAAGAGACTGAGAACATGAGCAGGGAGAGGAGCAGAGGGAGAGAGAGAAGGGAGGTAGACTCCCCAGTGAGCAGGGAGCCCAATGCTGGGCAATCTCAAGACCCTGAGATCATGACCTGAGCCAAAACCAAGAGTGGGAGGCTTAACCGACTGAGTCACCCAGGTGCTCCTGCGTGGTTCCTTTTTTCTTTTTTCTTTCTTTCTTTCTTTCTTTCTTTCTTTCTTTCTTTCTTTCTTTCTTTCTTTCTCTCTTTCTTTCTTTCAGATTTTATGTATTTATTTGGGGGCTAGAGAGAGAGTGCATGAGCAGGGGGAAAGGCAGAGGGAGAGGGACAAGCAGACACCCTGCTGAGATCATGACCCGAGCCAGAGTCAGAGGCTCAACCCATTGAGCCACCCAGGCGCCCACATGTGATTCCTTTTCATAAGATATATGCAGTCTATAGGCAAATAGGCAAGTCCAGAGATAGAAAGCAGATAAGAGGTTACCAGGGGATGAAGTTGGGGGAATATGGAGTGATTACTTAATGGATATGGAGTAGTTTTATGGGGTGATTAAAAAGCTTTGGAAACTAGAGAAAGGTAGTAGTCACATAACACTGTGAATGTGCTAAATACCTCAGAACTGTACACTTTAAACTGTACTGTACGCTATGTGAATTTTCCTTTTAAAAGAGGTAACCATGGGGCGCCTGGGTGGCTCAGTCACTTAAGTGTCTGCCTTCAGCTCAGGGCCCGATCCCAGGGTCCTGGGATCGAGCCCCTCGTAGGGCTCCCTGCTCAGCAGAGAGCCTGCTTCTCCCTCTCTCTGCCACTCCCCTGCTTGTGCTCTCTCGTGCTGTCAAAGAACTAAATAAAATCTTTTTAAATTTTTTTAAAAAATTTTAAAAAGGTAACCAATAAAAAGTCTCCCTCATAATCCTATTGTTTGGCTACTCTGTTATCCTTTCTCAGGGTAATAAATGCTTTGTTGTTAATTTATAACATATAATGACTTTTATTTATTTATTCCAAAAAAGATTTTATTTTCATTTTTTAAAAAGATTTTATTTATTTATTTGACAGAGAGAGGGAACACAAGCAGGGGGAGAGGGAGAGGGAGCAGCAGGCTTCCCACTGAGTAGGGAGCCCTAGGACCCTGGGATCATGGACCTGAGCTGAAGGCAGATGCTTAATGACTGAGCCACCCAGGTGCCCCTTAAATAATCTCTACACACAATGTGAATCTCAAACTCACGACCCCGAAATCAGGAGTCTCATATTCTTCCAACTGAGCCAGCCAGGTACCCCAGAAGTTTTCAATTTCAACAGAGACAAACATCAATCTTTTCCCTTTAGGCTTGTGCTTTTCAAGGATTTTATTTCAGAAATTCTATTTTATCCCAATAATTTACTGTCCTATATTTTCCTCTGAAAGTTTGAAAGTTTTGCTTTTCACATTTAGGACTTCAATCCAGTTGGGTCTCCTTTTTCTGTATGGAATGAGGTAGAAATCTATTTTTATTTTATTTTTCGTATGGATAACCAGTTGTTTCAGTGCAATTTGCTGAATGCTCAATCCTATCCACAGAACAAGGACAGCGAACCTATGTCAGTATCTATGCATGATTATTACCTTTTAGCTTGCTATTCTGCTCCACTGCTCTATGAGTTTATCCCTGTATCAATACCAGATTATCTTAATTCCTAAATAATTGCCATAATTCTGATATATGGTAAGGCAAATCTTCAAACTTGTTATCTTAGTTGTTCTTGGCCCTTTATTCATCCACATAAATTTTAGAATCAGCTCGTGAAATCCAGAAAAACTGTTACTAGGGATTTTTATTAGAATTGCGTTAGATTTATAGATTAATTCAGAGACAGTTGCCATCATTGTAATATTAAATCTTCTCATCCATAAACATAGTGTGTCTCTTTGTTTATTTAGGTCTTCTTTAGCACCTTTCAATAAAATGCTATACTTTACATCGGAAGCCGGGGATGTACTATATGGTGACTAACATAATATAATAAAAAATCATTAAAAAAATAAATAAATAAAATAAAATGCTATAATTTTTCCAGAAATTTCTTGAATATTTTTATTCAGTTTATTCCTAGTTATCTTAAAATCTTTATTGTAAATATAAAAGGGCTTTTATAAAACTATATTTTCTTACTATCAGCTTCTTGTTTAAAGAAAACCAATTGTTTTGCATATTAATCTCATATCCAGTACCATTTCTAAGCTTTCCTATCAATTCTAATAATGCGTTGGGTTTTCTATGTAGACAATAAAATCCCTATAAACAATACAATAATTATTTATGGGTTCCCCCCTTTTTTTTTTTAAAGATTTTTTATTTTTATTTATTCGACAGAGAGAGAGACAGCCAGCGAGAGAGGGAACACAGGCAGGGGGAGTGGGAGAGGAAGAAGCAGGCTCATAGCAGAAGAGCCCGATGTGGGGCTCGATCCCATAACGCCAGGATCACGCCCTGAGCTGAAGGCAGAGGCTCAACCGCTGTGCCACCCAGGCGCCCCTCCCCCGTTTTTATTGTCAGATTAGTAGTACACACACACACAGCTTGATTAGATTCATGAAAATATTTTCTTTTTTAAAAAGATTTTATTGGGGCGCCTGGGTAGCACAGCGGTTAAGCGTCTGCCTTTGGCTCAGGGTGTGATCCCGGCGTTATGGGATCGAGCCCCACATCAGGCTCCTCCGCTATGAGCCTGCTTCTTCCTCTCCCACTCCCCCTGCTTGTGTTCCCTCTCTCGCTGGCTGTCTCTATCTCTGTCAAATAAATAAATAAAATCTTTAAAAAAAAGAATATTAAAAAAAAAGATTTTATTTATTTGAGAGAGATAGCCAGAGAGAGCGAGCAAGGGGAAGGGCAGAAGGAGAGGGAGAAGGAGGCTCCCCGCTGAGCAAGGAGAGGGAGACGCATCAGGCTCAATCCCAGGACCCCAGGATCATGACCTGAGCCAAAGGCAGATGCTTAACTGATTGAGCCACCCAGGCGCCTCGATTTATGAAAATTTTGTTTAGGATTTTCCCAACTATGTATGTCACTGAGATTAGCCTATAGTTTTCCTGTCTTAGACTGTCTTTGTCTAACGTTGTTAACCTAGTTATATTAGTATAAAATAGTTTGAAAATATACTCTTATATACTCTTTCTCTTCTCTGGGAAAGTATATGTTGTTTTTGTTTTAATGTTGGTTATAACTCTGTATCCAAGTAACAGTTTCATGGAGCATTTTTTAAAAAGATTTTATTTATTTATTTGACAGAGAGATAGCATGAGCGGGGTGAGGGGCAGAGGGAGAGGGAGAAGCAGACTCCCCACTTAAGCAGGGAGCCCAAGGTGGGGCTCAATCCCAGGACCCTGGGATCATGACCTGAGCCAAAGGCAGACGCTTCACTGACTGAGCCACCCAGGCACCTCCGGAGCAGTTCTTCTACCATCAGAAACAACTTATACCAGTGAGCCCCTCAGCCGCCCACTCTTTATTTATTTATTTTTTTAGGTAAGCTCTACGCCCAAGGTGGGAATTATGCTCATGACCTGGAGATCAAGAGTCACATGCTCTACTGACTGAGCCAGCCAGGTGCCCCTAATTAAAAAAAAAATGTTTTTTAAGGCCCCCCCCCACTTTTTTACTAGGCTAATTTCTACTCATCCTTCAGTTCTCATCCTTAGAAAGCTCTTTACTGCATCGCCCTAGATTAGCTGTCCCTGTTCACACTTTTCATAGCACATTTTATTGCTTCTATCATAACTCACTTCATGTGTCATTGTAATATCTTACTAAATGTTAATATTTTCAGCTGGGCCACAAGTTGCATGAAGGCAGGGACCTAATCTTTTGTTAACCACTAGTTAGCGCACTGATGGCACAAGGTTGGCCATCAATATTTGTTGACTGGTTGTGTGACTGAATAAAGGAAATAGCCTCAAAATGGGGCATGAATCAAGTTATCCTTAGATATGGGCAAATTCGAGCTCCCTACAAAGACCTTCTGCTTCAGAGCAAGTAAAAGATAAGAACTAAGAAAGACCATACAGCCCCAGCTGTGGAAGCAGAGGCATGTGGATGGAGGCGGATGCCCCATCCTGGTCCCTCTGTGCAGAAGCCCAGTATAAAAAGATAGTGATGGCACAGATGTGTCAGCACCAGGGACCCCATCGTCACTGAGGGTCTGTTAAAACCCTGGGCATTCGGGGCACCTGGGTTGCTCAGTCGGTTAAGTGTCTGCCTTTGGCTTAGGCCATGATCTCGGGATCCCAGGATCGAGTCCCACATTGGCTCCTTGTTCAGCAGGGAGCCTGCTTCTCCTTCTCCTTCTGCCTGCTGCTCCCTCTACTTATGCACTCTCTCTCTCAGACAAATAAATAAAATTTAAAAAAACCAACAACAACCTTGGACTGTCATCATGCCACCTGAGAGCCAAGTGCTATATAGGGTCATGGGGAAGACCCTGAAGATACTCTCACAAATAAGAGATTGGGGCTTGGACAGGGGTAGATTTCTCTTAATAGGAGGAGGAGTCCTTCAAAACATCAGTTTAAGTTCATATAATTATTTTTATTTTATATAATATATATATATATATATATATATTGCACTGTGTGACAAAATTGCATCCAAACCTGAGAAATTAGATTACACTTTCAAATTTCCCACATCCTCTCAAGGCAGAGATGGCTCAATGTCTTCTGTGGGGAGCTAGGGAAACCTCACTCATCATGTCCCTCTGATCCATGCTCAGTGACTATGATATTTATTCTGCATCTTTATGTCAGTACTAGGAATTGCCTTGGACAGAGGTATGAGAAATCTACTCACTGGAAAGACATGATATCCTGGGTATCCAGGCTGATCTGTCTCACATAACTTTGACTCGCATCAGTTAGCCCTTTGAGCTTCAATTACTCTAAATATACTGGCCAACAGACCTCTAGAGTTGCAGTGAGGATTATTGGGACCTGATCCTAGATTGTAGTTTGTTCGTTCATTCAGTAAACCTGCTGAACACCTCCTGTGTGGGATATAATTGTTGGGTCATTCACTGGTATCTACCTAGACAGCTATTTCCATGTAATCCAGAAATCTGGATCTATAGAATAGATTCGAAGATTGATAAATTTGGCCTGCTAGTTGCCAAATTTCCTTTTCATCATTTCAAAGAAGAACAGGGGATGAAGGAAGCAGGCACTTGAGAGGGCTTGTTTTAAGTGTGTACGTTGATTCAATTGTTGAGTGGGGTCACCATCATATAACATCTCTCCCTGCATAAAACTCAGGCAAACCCCAGGACTAGCCCTCTATATGAGTAGAGCCCTATATCTGAGTAGCCCCTGATGCCTGGTCCTGACTCTTCTCTGAGCTGTGTGGCTACAGGGTCAGATAAAAGCCATGCTGAAATTTTTTACCATGCCCAGACTTTCTGCTTTGTCACCATGGAGGCATTTAACTGCATTATCCTTTGCATCAGCTGACATGCATGTTAGAGACTTCAGACTCACACAAGACTAGGAAGGCAAGGTATCATAGTAAAGTAAAAGCACGTGCTCTGTAGACAAAGCTTGGGTTCAAATCCAACCTCCAGTACTTACTTCTCTAGGCCTCATGGAAAAATAAGGCTAATAAGAGTCCAGTATCAGTTTGGATGCACTAGATACAATTGACAGAAATCTCAGCTAACAATATGGACATTAAATTGTTTCATATCACAAAAAGTTCTAGAGGTAGGTGTTTGCTAAAGACCTTCAACTATATCCTCCAAGACCTAGGCTTTCCTCATCTTGCTCCGTCATGCCTGGTATGCTGACTTTTGTGGGACCTTTGTGATGCTCCACTGATATTCTTTGCACGAGGGAAACTTTACTCCCATGCTTCCTAAATCAGTTTGGGAATATTGCTGTTTGGGCAGAGGGTGAGGAATGGGCAAGTGATGGTGGCTTTGTGGTGGTTTGGGTTGTTATTCCCCATTCTTTGTTTCCTCTTTATTTAAGTATACATTCATGCCCTTTGCTATGTGACTTTCTTGGGCCAATAGAATGTCATAAGACATGATACAAGCAGATACTTTAAATGTGCTTTTGTGTTGGGACACCTGGGTCGGTTAAGCATCTGCCTTTGGCCCACATCATGATCCCAGGGTCCTGGGATCAAGTCCCGCATTGGGCTACTTGCTCAGTGGGGCCCTGCTTCTCCCTCTGCCTGCCACTCCTGCTTGTGCTCTCTCTCTGACAAATAAATAAATAAAATCGTTTTAAAAAATGTGCTTTTGGGGTGCCTGTGTGGCTCAGTCATTACGCATCTGTCTTTGGCTCAGGTCATGATCCCGGGGTCATGGGATCGAGCCCCACATCAGGCTCCCTGCTCAGTGAGCCTGCTTCTTCCTCTTCTTCTGCCTGCTACCCCTGCTTGTGCTGTCAAATAAATTTTAAAAATTTAAAAAATCTTAAAAATGTGCTTTTGTGATTTGGCTCGGCCTCTTACACCCCTGTGATGTGTCAAGAGAAAAGCAAATTCCAGATATCCAGTGCCCCTTCAGCTTGGGCCTCAGATTAAATAACTGAACATAACCAGGAGACTGAAGTTCTACCACTCCCTGTTAAGCCCAACTTGGATAAGCGAAACCATAGCCAACTTCTACCACCAAAAGCCTAAAAATAGAAGGTTGTTGTTGTAAGCCATTGGGATCTTGGAGCTGTTTGTTACACACCAAAAACTGACTATTGCAGACCATTTTGAGGGCTCCACCAATGTCTAAGCTCTTTAATAGGATCAATTATCTTACACCACAACTTAGGGATATGGAGAAATAGTTTATCTCTAAGTAATGTGGTCTTTCTTACAACCTTCATCTACTGGGTAGCATTAAAAGCTGGAGTTCTTTCAGTGCAATACCATAGGATAAACAGGCTGTTCAGATACTTTTCAGTCTTTAAGTAAAAATGCTCAGAGTCTCCTATCTCTCAGAGGTCTTCCCTCCTCCCAGACTTCTTGCCAAGTAGCTGTTGGGGGTGCATGGAGAGAGAGATGAAGCTTAAGTGATCTCCTCAGGATGGGTATAAGGGGAGAACGGATCCTCATGCTCTCAGTGTGTCCTTTGGTTTCTCTGGTTTATGGGGCCAATATGCACTTGGTCATGTTTATCCTGCTGGCCTTTGGCTGAAGTCAGCACTTAGAGTATCTCACATGTCTCTTTTGGCTAGGTCTGATCTCACTGGTACTCTCTGGCTGACTCAACCTCCCATAGCTCTGCAAAGCCCAGTGGACCCCTTGAATGTCCAATATGTCTCCCATCCAGCCCCTGACCCAAGCTGTCCAAACTACATGCCTCCATTTCCCATTTGCCATCTTCCTGCCACACCATGGCCCCAAGGCAGGCCCATCGCTCTCAACTAAATACTCATCACTGGGGAAGGACTAGAATTACAAACTAGACCCAATCTCTCTGACAGTTCACCCTGCTTTGCCCACTTATCAAATTGGGCACCAGTTTGTGCCAACCTCAATGATTTCATCTATTTTCTGGATATTTCTGAAGCTATTTCCCCAATTCCAAATTAAACCTCTTTGATTCTTATCTCACTCTCACCTCCCAGCTATCTTTTTCTATGTCCAAGACAGGAAATGGCAGGCTTCTCTTTTTTCCTTTCATATCATATCCTTGGCTTCCTGACTCTAGTTGCCACTTCAGAAGACAGAGTTCCTTTTGGAAACAATCCTTTGATGTAGCTGTAGTCATCATCATCATGGGTAGATGAGGAAATCAAAGACAATAGACTAAATTAGCCCCTCCTTTGGTAGAAATTTGAAGCTAGGTTTGGATCTTGATCTTAAAGAGGAGCTAAGTGAATATAGAAAATTATTTCTCTCTCACAGAGTCTAGTTTTCAAGCCTATTGTCTTGCTGAAAAATCCTATTTTGAATTTCAATGCATATTGGCTCTTCTCTTTTCTTTCTTTCTTTCTTTCTTTCTTCCTTCCTTCCTTCCTTCCTTCCTTCCTTCCTTCCTTCTTTCTTTTCTTTCTTTCTTTCTTTCTTTCTTTCTTTCTTTCTTTCTTTCTTTCTTTCTTTCTTTCTTTCTTTCGAAGCAAGAAGGGGCAGGGTCGCCTGGGTGGCACAGCGGTTAAGCGTCTGCCTTCGGCTCAGGGCGTGATCCTGGCGTTATGGGATCAGGCCCCACATCAGGCTCCTCTGCTATGAGCCTGCTTCTTCCTCTCCCACTCCCCCTGCCTGTGTTCCCTCTCTCGCTGGCTGTCTCTATCTCTGTCAAATAAATAAATAAAATCTTAAAAAAAAAAAGAAGCAAGAAGGGGCAGAGGGTAAGAATCTGAAGCAGACTCCACACTGAGCACAGAGCCCAAGGCAGGGCTCTATCCCATGACCATGAGATCATGACCTGGGCAGAAACCAAGAGTCTGGACACTTAACCAACTGAGCCACCCAGGTGCTCCTCTTTTCTTTCTTTCTTTCTTTTTTTTTTAATATTTATTTATTTATCTTAGAGAGAGAGAGCAAGGGGAGAGGCAGAGTCCCTGATGAGCACAGAGCCCGAGATGCATGGGGCTCCATCCCAATCCCTGAGATCATGACCTGAGCTGAAATCAAGAGCGGGATACTCAACTGACTAAGCCACCCAGGTGCCCCTCCTTTCCTCTCTCAGTATTCCTTCTGAAACAGTCTGAACCTCCTCACAAGCATATTGATGCCATAATCAAATAAGGAGGAGTTCATTTCCTTGCTAAGGGCAAAGAGAAAAACACATTAATAGTTTCTAAGGATGTAAGCCAATGATGAAACTCATTCCAGCTCCCTGCTCTACTTGACTTCCCTACTCTGAAGTCCAGTGAAGTTTTGTCCAGCTCTTTGAGTGTGGACATGAACACATGTGTCAGTATGTGTGTATGCATGTGTGACAATGTTGAAAAAAATCAACTCTCCAATTATTCTTTCTTTTTTAAAAGATTTTATTTATTTGAGAGAGAGAGCGTGCTTGCGAGAGAGAGCACACAAGCAGGGAGGAGGGGCAGAAGAAGAGGGAGAAGCAGACTCCCTGCTGAGCAGAGAGTCCAAGGCAGGGCTTGATCCCAAGTCTCTGGGATCATTACCTGAGCCAAAGGCAGACGCTTAACAGAGTGAGCCACCCAGACGCCCCTCCAATTATTCTTTCAAAACTGTCTTCTGATGCCACAAATCTGGCTTTTAAAACCCCAAAGCAAAAAAAATTGACTCATGTATAATTGGTGTTAACTATTATTATTCCTGTCTTGAGATAAAACCAGAACCATTGTTTTCTGTGATGAGAATAGGGACGGGGGTTACAGGAAAGATAGGAAGATTGGTTACTATTTTGAAGATCTTTTATCTCTAAGATCTATGTCAATGGCAATAGAGAGAAGAGAAGGCAGTAATGGTGACCTAACCAAACTGCCACTAAGCTGTCTAACCCTCTGGCTCCTCTTTCAACTTCCTTGAGCCATAATCCTGGCTCCAATAACCTCTGAATGCAGCAAAATGAAGTCAAGATATTTTTGAGTCTTAACCATATGCCCAGCAATATGTTATGTACTTTCATACACATCACCTCATTTTATTCGCAAAGCAATCCTTCAAAGTAGGTATTAGCATTCTCACTTTTTAATGACGAGGGAACACAGACTGAAAGAGGTTGAATAACTTCTCCAAAGCCTCACAGCTAAAACATGAAAGAGGTGGGATTGAAATCCTATCCCCTGTGATTTCTAACCCCATCATCCTTTCCTTACATTAAGGTACCTCTTAAGAGAATGTGCCAGCACCACATGGGGAGGATTCTATAAAGATGAGCATTTTCTCTCTTACAGGAGTTTATTTTTAAAACAAGTATGAAAGGGGGTTTACTTAACCTGGTTTTAAACTAAAGCCATCAGATTTAAGCCACTGATAAAAAATATCACAAGTGGAGAGAAAGGCCCCAGCTCCTTTGCCATGTATTAGAGGGAGTTTGTCCTGGGATGGCTCAAAAGCCATCCAATCTGGCGGTAATGTTTGGGACATTTCCCATTAGAAAACAATGCCTAGATTCATATTTTTTTAGAGATTTAAAAAAATTCTAAAATGCATATTTTCTTCCAGACCAGTCCGTGCTTTTAGCTGTCCTGCATGTTTAACTCTTTTTGAACACAGTCTAAATGTCTTGGTGGGTAAGGGAAGTCCCTCAAACACCAAGAACTTCTGGCTCAGTTTGGTTATCTATTGATGCATAACAAACAGCACCAAAACTTGGTGTCTTAAAATAGTAACCATTTTATTGTTTTTCACAATGCAGTGGGTCAGGAATTCCTGCAGGTCGCAGCTTGCTTCTGATTCATGTGGTGTCTGCTGGGGCTGGAACGTCCACGATGGCTTCTTCATTCACATGTCTTGCATCTCAGTTTGGAGATCTCGAGTGGCCAGAGGATGACTGCAATTGTTCAACTGGGGTCATACATCTGAGGCCTCAATTCTCATTGTTGCTGGCTTCTTCAGTTCTTTATTGTGAAATCTCAGGGCCCCTCCCTCTCCATGTGGCCTTTCCACACAGTCACTCCAGCACAGTAGACAGACTTCTTACCTAGAGATTCAAAGTTCCCAAGAGAGGAAAAATGGAAACTACCAGGGTTTCTTTGGGCTTAGGCTCAGAATGGGGTCATAGTCACACCCACCGTACCCTATTGGTTATATCATGTGACAGGGCCAGCACAGATTCAAGAAGAGGGGACTACACAATGTTGTGAATTTTGGGAGGCATCCATTAGGGGTCACCAATGCAGCAGACCACCATAGGTCTCAACCTGCATCAGCCAGTCCGGCAGAAAATTCCCTCCCTTGGTGTTTTTAGATGAGACCACAAGAAGCCTTACGTGTGTTTGTAAACATCAGTTGTATCCACCATGAAGTGTCTGCCATATTCCTCCTCTCCTTCTGGTTCAATGCTCACAGTTTTTAAAGCTGCTAAGGAGGATTTGCTGTTACTACAACTGATATCCTACAGAAAATGCCATCAGCCAATCCTCAGAGCACCACATTAATGCTGCGGTTTGTGACAAACTGGGACAATAAGACCTACAGTAGTAGGATTTATGTCTAGAGTCCCTGATATCTCTCAGGAAACAGCTCCTTCCGCTGATGAGCTGGGGCCTATGAACCACTGGCACTCAAACTTGTCCTGAGGCTTGCGGTGATGGTGAGCAGACATCACATTATCTCTTTCTCTTTCTTGTAGATACAAGGCAAAAGGTCAATTAGTGCTCTCAAGCTTCTAAAGCAACAAAGTCAGAAAGCAGAAGGGGAACACATCTTCACCAGCCAGAGAAGATGCCCTGTTACTCACACAACTTTGTCATGACCATCTCTTCCTTAGAAGTTACTGGAGTAGAGTTCTCCCAGGCAATTGGAGGTAAAATCTCACAAATGTCTGTAATAAATTAGTAGGTTATAAAAGGACACAGAAGGAATTCTGCTAAGGAATTCTTTTTAATGATCAAAATCACACAGCAAAGAATAGAAAAGGAGACAATAGCAACAAAATGTTGGAAACTGGAAAGCTGAAAAGCAAGTAGTAATTAATTTAGTAGACTAGAAAGAGCTGTGGAAAGCAGAGCAGCAACTAAATTTACATCACAGAAGCTGCAAAAGGAATCAGTGACACAGTCACCTATGGAGGTGAGTATGGGGCGAAAAGCAGAATGTTTAGCTGGAAGTCCACTTAAGCAGCTGAACCCCAAATACCTCTCCTCTGAGACCAGGTGTGTGACTACTCCTCCCAAACTAATAGAAGTCTGAGAATTGATATCCTGGAAGTTACCAAGTAGAGAGTCTTTGGGCTGGAGGACACCAGAGAGCAAGGGTATCATCCTAAAATAGGAGGGTGTGAAAGTTTAGAGTTTCCCATTGAAAGTTGACATTCACAGCCTTTCCCCCCACTTAGCTCACAGAACTCTGGCAGCTATACTGGAACCCTCCAGACAAGAGGTTGTCTAAAAAATATGACAAGGACAAAAGAAAAGGCCTAAAAATGCAGCTGGGTGTATCCAAGTAATAGCCCAGCTAGGTCACTACCCCCACCCATATCCCCTGAGCAGTTCCACTTCAGTGTACTCTTGCTGACTTCCAAGTGCCAGCATCTGAGTCTCTTGGCCTGTGGTCTCTGTCCAAAGCCAGGGAAAGCTACTCTGCTTAGGCATATGGCAGGCTGGAAGTGCTAGGGATTTAATAACCTTCCACCGGGAATGACTCTCAACCAATGACTGTCAGGATTTGTTGCATAAATACCCCCATTTCCCTTATCCTTGGTTGCAATAATTCTGAGGTATGTGTTTTACACCATTTTTTCAGAATTTCTCCATAGGATTAAGCCTTTGTCATTCTCAGTTATAGCTAGCATTATGGCTGCCTTCTCTTTCCTGTCTTACTTCCTTGCTCCCCTACCTGTGCTTCCACTGAGTACTTCCCTTAGAATACATGTCCAGGGTCTCTTTTGAGGGAACCCAAACTAAGACAATCACATCAAAATTGAAAACACCCATGCAAATTGAATAGAACTTCTAATCGGCTTTGTAGTGTTCCCTTCTAAATATAAACAGTCAAGGATGGCCAGAAATTTAAGAAAAAATTCTCTCTTGAAATATGGAAATGAAACAAAACAAAAATAAAATAACTTGGAGGAAACAGAGACTAAAAAGGGGGAAGAAAACTTACCCAAAAATCTATTATTAATATCTTCAAGAGAATTAAGAAATTAGATTCATGAAATAAGAACAGAAGACTATAAAAAATAATATTCAGAAAACAGAAAATCTCTTGAAAATAAAAAAATGTGATAGCAGAAATGAAAAACATAATATAGAAGATAGACAAAAAAAGATAAAAAGAGAAAAAGAAGATATGAAAGATAAAGTCAGTGACATCCCCCAGAAAGTAGAATAAAAAGAAAACAATATGAAAAATTAGACAAAAAAAATAAAAAATTCAGGCAGTCCAAGAGGTCCAGTATATGATCTGGGGAATTGTATAAAGACAGTCTAGAGAGAACACTTGGAAGGATATCATCAAAGAAATAATTTAAGAAAATCTCCCAGAACTGATGGACATGAGTTTCTAGAGTGAAGGTGCCCAACATATTGAAGGAAAATATGCCAGTTACAGAACTATATCATTTTAAAATTTCACTAGTGAGGACAAAGGGGAGATCCTAAAAACTTCTACAGAAGATAAAACAGGTTTTATACAAAGGATCAAGTGCCAGAATGTTGCCCACTGGAAGCAAAAACACAGTGAAGCAATGCCTTCAAATTTCTTTTTTTTTTTTTTAAGATTCTATTTATTTATTTGAAAGAGAGAGCAAGAGAGAGAACACAAGCAGGGTGAGGGGCAGAGGGAGAAGGAGACTCCCTGCTGAGCAGGGAGCCCCATGTGGGGCTCCATCCCAGGACTCTGGGATCGTGACCTGAGCCAAAGGCAAACACTTAACCAACGGAGCCACCCAGGCACCCCAATGCTTTCAAATTGCTGAGGGAATTTTTTTTTCCAGTCTAGTGTTCTAAATGCATTTTTCAGACATGCAAGATCTCAAAGCATTTACTTCCCATGCACCTTTTTTTCAGGAAAATTTTAGAGGATATGCTCTACTACAACAAAGAGATAAAAAAAAAAAAGAAGAAGACCTGATATGTATGAAACAGGAGATCCACCACAAAAGAGGAGAGAAAGAATTCCTAGGAAGACAGTTTAGGGAAACCCCAAGGACTGGAGGGCAGCCAGTACCCATTGGAGGTGTCAGACATTTCAAGAGGGAGTTTCATTCAAAAGAGTGACAGACTACTTAATGTGTTTGAAGAAATTGAGAAGAAATATGCACTGGGGGATATTTGGGCATTGAATTCATGGTAAGAACATAGAAATAAATACACAAAAAGGCAATTATTAGGTCAAGGGAAAATGAGAGTTTACACAGTAACACTAGCACAGTCATAATAGATAAATAGTGACTATCCATCTAACCAAAATGAACAATGTTGGACTGATGGTGGGAATGAGAAGTGGGCAGATAAAAGCCAGGGATGGGGTGGGTATTGTTTTCCATAACAAGCCCTGTAAAAGTATTTAAGCTGTATGCATGAATAACTTTGATAAAAAAACAATAAAATTATGAAATTAATGCCCAAATAAACAGATAAATAAAATAAAGACTAGGAATCTAAACAGGAAGGGAGGTGAAAGTAAGGGTCAGTGGTCCGTTGTTTTTTGTTGAAAGGCTCGTAAAATTTATTTGGCTTTTTGTTTTTCAGTTTCTTCACTGAAAATTTTTTATTGAAGTATAACATGCATACCCAAAGTGTATATATCGTAAATGTACAACTTGATATTTTTCACGAAGTGAACACAGCCTTGCAACTACCCTCAAGAGAAACAGAATATTTCAGAATATTACCTGTGGGATGGACTCGTATACCCCTTTCAATCACTACCCAGAAGGGTAATCCTTTCCTGATTCTAACATATAGATTAATGTTGACCATTTTGTATTTTATATAAATGGAGTCACGCAGTACATCATCTTTTGTGTCTGACTTGTCTCGTTCAACATTATGTCCATGAGATTCATCCATGTTGTTTTGTCCCATTGTAGTTCATTCTCATTCCTATAATGTCCCATTGTGAGAATATACTATAATTTATCCATTCTACTATAAATGGCATCTGTATAGTTTCCAATATGGAGCTACCATGAGTGGTGATACTATGAACATTTTAGTAAATGTTTTTGGTAGACATTATATACATGTTTTTGTTGGCCATTTGTATCTAAGAGTGGAATTGTTTAGCCATAGGAGTTATATATATATATATATATATATATATATATAATATATATATATTCAATTTGGATGCTGCCAGATTATTTTCCAAAGTAGTTGTACAAATTTTACACTTACACCAGTAGTATATGAGAGCTCCAGTTGTTCCACATCCTTGTCAACTCTTGCTATTTAATCTTTTCCATTTTAGCCCTTTTGGGGATATGTAGTGGTATTGCACTTTATTTAATTAGAATTTCTCTGATGACTAATGAAGTTAAGTTCTTTTTTCTAAGTTTATTTGCCATCAAATATCAGTTTCATGAAATGTCCCTCCAAGTTTTTCGCTCACTTTTCTATTGTGTTTTCTATCTTTTTCCTATTGATTTGTAGAAATTCATCATCTTTTTTTCTTATTGGCCTTTTGTTGTCTATATGTATTGTGAATATTTTCTTTCACTCTAACGGCTACCTATTTTACTTTGGAACTATGTTGCACAAATGAAAGCAAGACCCAAATTATATGCTCTCTACTAGAAACACATAAAATATAAAGCCATATTTAAGCTAAAAATAAAAGGATACAAAAACGTATACTATGCAAGCACTAATCAAAAGAAAGTAGAAGGGCTATATTAATACCAGACAAATTAGACTTCACAATAAGGAATATTATCAAGGATGAAGAGGGGACCTAAAAATAAAGGAATCAATTCATGAAGACATAACATTCCTAAATGTTCATGCATTGAACACAACTTCAAAATATATTATAGACTTCTAGAAGTGATAGGCAAAATAGATAAATTCATAGCTATAGCTGGAGACTTCAATTCCTGTCTCAGTAATTGATAAGACAACTAGACAGAAAATCAGCAAAGATATAAAGGCCTGAACACACCATCAATAAATTTGATCTGATTGACATTTAGGGAACATTCCACTCAACAACAGAAAAACAACATTCTTTTCAAGAATACATAGAACATTTATCAAGATAGATCTCATTCTGGGCCATAAAATAAGCTCACCAAATTTAAATTAATTGAAATCATAAAAAGTATGTTCTCTCATCACAACCGAATTAAATTAGAAATTAATAACAGAATGGTATTTGGAAAATCTCCCAAATATTTGCAAATTAAACAGCACACTTTTTTAAAAAAGATTTTATTTATTTATTTGACAGAGAGAGAGGCAGCCAGCGAGAGAAGGAACACAAGCAGGGGGAGTGGGAGAGGAAGAAGCAGGCTCCCAGTGGAGGAGCCTGATGTGGGACTCGATCCCAGGACTCTGGGATCATGCCAGGACTCTGGGGTCATGCCCTGGGCAGAAGGCAGATGCTTAACGACTGAGCCACCCAGGCGCCCCTAAACAGCACACTTCTTTTTTTTTTTAAAGATTTTATTTTTATTTATTTGAAGAGATAGAGACAGCCAGCGAGAGAGGGAACACAAGCAGGGGGAGTGGGAGAGGAAGAAGCAGGCTCATAGCGGAAGAGCCTGATGTGGGGCTCGATCCCACAACGCCGGGATCACGCCCTGATCAAAGGCAGACGCTTAACGACTGTGCTACCCAGGCGCCCCTAACAGCACACTTCTAAATAACCCATGGGTCAAAGAGGAAATCACAAGGAAAATTAGAGAATAATTTGAATTGAATAAAAATGAAAAGCAACATTATCAAAATTCGTGGATACTGCCAAGGCAGTGCTTAAATGAAAATTTAAACAAACTAGAAAACAAGAAAATTTTCAAATCAGTAATCTAAACTTCCACTTTAAGAAACCAGAAATTTGAAAAAAAGAGCAAATTAAATCCAAAGCGAAGGAGGAAGGACATAAGAAAGAGCAGAAATCAATAAAATTGAGAACAGAAGAACTGTAGAGAAAAAACAATGAAACCTGAAGCAGGACTTTCAAAAAGATCATTAACATCAATAAATCCCTAGACAGATGCATCGAGAAAGACTATTTTAAAAAATCTGTAGTGGCAGAAATCAGATCAGAGCAATTAGTTAACTGATAAAGTCTGTTAAGAAGTTATCTGGGGGGCGCCTGGGTGGCACAGTGGTTAAGCGTCTGCCTTCGGCTCAGGGCGTGANGGCGTTGTGGGATCGAGCCCCACATCAGGCTCCTCTGTTATGAGCCTGCTTCTTCCTCTCCCACTCCCCCTGCTTGTGTTCCCTCTCTCACTGGCTGTCTCTATCTCTGTCAAATAAATAAATAAATAAAATCTTAAAAAAAAAAAAAAGACGTTATCTAGGCTGGGTTGGGAGACAACCAGCAAGAGTAGCAGCATAAGGCAGTGGTTCCAGTTTAAGGGGATTGGCTCAGCCCCTTACTTGCTTCTCCCCTCCTATCTTGTGGTGCATGGTGCACTTCTGTTCCTACCCTCCACCCCCTACCTTCTGTTTTCCCTACTACTGCGGCCCCCTCCAGGCCTGTTGCTATAGAACCTACCTGTGTGTCAATAAACAACAGCTGAAGAAAAAAAAAAAGTTATCTGTGCCTGTTGGATTCTAGTTCATAATTTGCGTGACAGTTCTTTCTTTATTTTTTTATAATAATANATTAATTTTATTTTATTATATTATGTTAATCACCATACAGTACATCCCCAGATTCCGATGTAAAGTTTGATGCTTCATTAGTTGCGTATAACACCCAGTGCACCATGCAATACGTGCCCTCCTTACTACCCATCACCAGTCTATCCCATTCCCCCACCGCCTTCCCCCCTGAAGCCCTCAGTTTGTTTCTCAGAGTCCATAGTTTCTCATGCTTCATTCCCTCTTCTGATTACCCCCCTTTCTTTATCCCTTTCTTCTCCTACCGATCTTCCTAGTTGTTATGTTCCATAGATGAGAGAAACCATATGGTAATTGTCTTTCTCTGCTTGACTTATTTCACTTAGCATTATCTCCTCTAGTGCCGTCCATGTGGCAGCAAATGTTGAGAAATCGTTCTTTTTGATAGCTAAGTAATATTCCACTGTATATATGGACCACATCTTCTTAATCTAATCATCTGTTGAAGGGCATCTCAGCTCCTTCCACAATTTAGCTGTTGTGGACAATGCTGCTATGAACATTGGGGTACATATGGCCCTTCTCTTCACTACGTCCGTATCTTTGGGGTAAATACACAGTAGTGCAATGGCTGAATCATAGGGTAGCTCAATTTTTAACTTTTTAAGGGACCTCCACACTGTTTTCCAGAGTGGCTGTACCAACAATGTAGGAGGGATCCCCTTTCTCCACATCCTCTCCAACAATTGTTGTTTCTTGCCTTGTCAATTTTTGCCACTCTAACTGGTGTAAAGTGGTATCTTAGTGTGGCTTTGATTTGAATTTCCCTCATGGCTAATGATTTTGAACATTTTTTCATGTGTCTGTTAGCCATTTGTATGTCCTCACTGGAAAAGTGTCTGTTCATATCTTCTGCCCATTTTTTGGTTTCATTATTTGTTTCTCGTGTACTGAGTTTGAGAAGTTCTTTGTAGATCTTGGATACCAGTCTTTTATCCGTAGTGTCATTTGCAAATATCTTCTCCCATTCTGTGGGCTGCCTCTTAGGTTTTTTGACTGTTTCCTTGGCTGTGCAGAAGCTCTTTATCTTGATGAAGTTCTGCGAGTTCATTTTATCTTTTCTCTTGCCTTTGGAGATGTTTCGTGAAAAACGTTGCTGTGGCCGATGTCGTAGAGGTTGCTGCCTATGCTCTCCTCTAGGATTTTGATGGATTCCTGTCTCACATTGAGGTCTTTCATACATTTGGAGTTTATCTTTGTGTATGGTGTGAGAGAGTGGTCAAGTTTCATTCTTTTGCATGTAGCTGTCCACTTTTCCCAGCACCATTTATTGAAGAGACTGTCTTTTTTCCATTGCATGTTTTTTCCTGCTTTGTCAAAGATTAGTTGCCCAAAGAGCCAAGGATCCATTTCTGGGTTCTTTATTCTGTTCCATTGGTCTATGTGTCTGTTTTTTGTGTCAGTACCATGCTGTCTTTGTGATCACAGCTTTGTAGTACAACTTGAAATCCGGCATTGTGATGCCCCCAGCTTTGTTTTTCCTTTTCGACACTTCCTTGGCGATTTGTGGCCCTCTGGTTCCACACAAATTTAAGGGCTGTTTGTTCCAGTTCTTTGATAAATGTCATCGGTATTTTGATCGGGATAGCATTGAAAGTGTAGATTGCTCTGTGTAGCACGGACATTTTAACTATGTTAATTCTTCTGATCCATGAGCATGGAATATTTTTCCATCTTTTTGTGTCTTCCTCAATGTCTTTCGAGAGTGATTTATAGTTTCTAGAATATAGATCCTTTACGTCTCTGGTTAATTCCAAGATAACGTATGATTTTTGGTGCTGCTGCTGTAAACGGGATGGATTCCCTAATTTCTCTTTCTTCAGTCTCATTGTTCGTGTATAGAGATGCAACTGATTTCTGAGCATTGATTTTGTATCCTGCCACATTACTGAATTGCTCTATAACTTCTAGTAGCTTGGGGGTAGATTCTTTTGGGTTTTCCATATAGAGTATCATGTCATCTGCGGAGAGACAGTTGACTTCTTCTTTGGAAGAAGTCTTCTTTGGATACATTTTATCTCTTTTTGTTGTCTGATTGCTGTTGCAAGGACTTCTAGTACTATGTTGAATAATAATGGCGAGAGTGGGCATCCTTATCATGTTCCTGATCTTAAGGGAAAGGCTTCCAGCTTTTCCCCATCGAGAATGATATTTGCTGTAGGCTTTTCATAGATGGTTTTTATGAGATTGAGGAATATACCCTCTATCCCTACACTCTGAAGGGTTTTAATCAGGAAAGGATGCTGTATTTTGTCAAATGCTTTTTCTGCATCTATGAGAGGATCATAAGATTTTTGGCGTTTTTCTTGTTGATATGATCTATCACACTGATAGATTTGCGGATGTTGAACCACGCTTGCATCCCAGGGATGAATCCCACTTGGTCATGATGGATAATTCTTTTTAATGTACTGTTGGATCCTGTTAGCTAGGATCTTGTTGAGAATTTTGGCATCGATATTCATCAGGGAATTCGGTCTGTAATTCTCCTTTTTGATGGGGTCTTTGCCTGGTTTGGGGATCAAGGTAATATTGGCCTCATAGAATGAGTTTGGTAGTTTTCCTTCTGTTCCTATTTTTTGAAATAGCTTCAGGAGAATAGGTATTATTTCTTCTTTGAATGTTTGGTAGAATTCCCCGGGGAATCCACCAGGCCCTGGCGTTTTGTTTTTTGGAAGGTTTTTATAATCACTGTTTCAATCTCTTCATAATTAATTGGTCTGTTTAAAAAATCAGTTTCTTCCTGTTTCAGTCTTGGTAGTTTATAGGTTTCCAGGAAGGCCTCCATCTCTTCCAGGTTGCTTAATTTATTGGCATAAAGCTGTTGATAAAGTTTCTAATAATCCTTACTATTTCATTGGTGTTGGTTGTGACCTCTCCCTTTTCATTCATAATTTTATTAATTTGGGTCCTTTCTCTATTCTTTGGATAAGTCTTGCCAGCAGTTTGTCTATTTTATTTATTCTTTCAAAGAACCAGCTTCTAGTTCTGTTGATCTGCTCTACTGTGCTCCTGGTTTCTAATTCATTGATCTCTGCTCTAATCTTGATCAACTGCTTTCTCGTGCATGGATTAGGCCTGTTCTTCTGTTGCTGTTCCAGCTTCTTGAGGTGAGAATATAAAAACTGCATTTTCGGGGCACCTGGGTGGCTCAGTCGTTAGGCGTCTGCCTTCGGCTCAGGGCGTGATCCCGGCGTTCTGGGATCGAGCCCCGCATCAGTCTCCTCTGCTGGGAGTCTGCTTCTTCCTCTTCCACTCCCCCTGCTTGTGTTCCCTCTCTCACTGGCTGTCTATCTCTCTGTTAAATAAATAAAATCTTTTAAAAAAACTGCATTTTAGATTTTTCTGTTCTTTTGAGTGAGGCTTGGATGGCTATGTATTTTCCCCTTAGGACTGCCTTTGTAGTGTCCCATATGTTTTGGACTGTTGTGTTTTCATTCTCGTTGGTCTCCATAAATTGTTTAAATTGTTTTTTGATTTCCTGGTTTATTGAATCATTCCTGAGTAGGATGGTTCTTAGTCTCCAAGTGTTTGAGTTTCTTCCAAATTTTTCCTTGTGATTGAGTTCCAATTTCAAAGCATTGTGGTCTGAGAATATGCAGGGAATAATTTCAGTCTTTTGGTATTGGTTGAGACCTGTTTTGTGACCCAGAGCATGGTCTATTCTTGAGAATGTTCCATGGGCATTAGAATAGAATGAGTATTCTTTTGTTCTGGGGTGTAGTGTTCTATATATATCTATGAGGTCCAACTCGTCTAGCATGGCATTCACAGCTCTTGTTTCTTTGTTGATTTTCTGCTTAGGTGATGTATCTATTACTGATAGTGGAGTGTTGAGGTCCTCTACTATTAACGTATTTTTATCTATATGTCTCTTTATTCTGGTTAAGAGTTGGCTTGTGTATCTTGCTGCTCCCCTGTTGGGGGCATATATATTTATAATTGTCATATCCACTTGTTGGATACATCCTTTAAGAATAATATAGTGCCCTTCTGTATCTCTAACTATAGTCTTTAGTTTAAAATCCAATCTGTCTGATATGAGAATTGCTACCCCAGCTTTCTTTTGTGGTCCATTGGCATGAAAGATGGTATTCCATCCCTTTACTTTCAGTCTGAATGTATCTTTAGGTTCAAAATGAGTCTCTTGTAGACAGCAAATGGATGGGTCATGTCTTTTTATCCAATCTGCAACCCTGTGGCGTTTTATGGGAGCATTTAGGCCATTTACATTGAGACTGATTATTGAGAGATATGATTTTAATGATGCCATGTTGCCAGTAAAGTCTTTGTTTCTATAGATTGTGACTTTCTGTTCTGTATCACTCTTGGGGCCTTTTTACGTTTATAGAACCCCCCCCCTTAATATCTCCTGTAGGGCTGGTTTCGTGGTTACAAAATTGGTCAGTGACTGGAGATTCTGGAAGGTCTTTATCTCTCCATCAATTTTGAATCACAGCCTTGCTGGATAAAGGATGCTTGGTTGCATGTTTTTCTCTGAAAGAGTTTTAAAAATGCTCCCCCCAACCCTTTCTCTCATTCCAGGTTTGTGTAGACAGATCTGATGTAATTCTGATACCTTTGCCTTGGTATGTGAGAAATTTCTTTGCCCTGGCCGCTTTTAATACTGTATCCTTGGATCTAATATTTGCCAATTGCACTATGACATGACGTGGTGTAGGTTTGTCGTGGTTGAGCTTGGGAGAAGTCCTCTCTGCCTCTTGGACGCGAATGCTTGTTTCCTTTGCTAGATTAGGGAAGTTATCAGCTACAATTTGTTCAAATATCTCTTTTAGTCCTCTGTTTTTCTCCACCCACCCCCCTCGGGGATGCCGATGATTCTGACATTGGAACGTTTCATTGAGTCAGTAATCTCCTGTAACCTACATTCTTGAGATTGGATTTTTTTAAGTCAAGTTTTTGTTTTAGCTTTCTCTTCTACCAACCCATCCTCCAATTTGCTGATTCGTTCTTCTGTCTCATTCACCCTGGCAGTCAGAGCATCTAGTTTTTTTTTTTTTAATTTTATTTATTTATTTGACAGAGATAGAGACAGCCAGCGAGAGAGGGAACACAAGCAGGGAGTGGGAGAGGAAGAAGCAGGCTCATAGCGGAAGAGCCTGATGTGGGGCTCGATCCCACAACGCCGGGATCAGGCCCTGAGCCGAAGGCAGACGCTTAACCGCTGTGCCACCCAGGCACCCCAGAGCATCTAGTTTTGACTGCATTTGATTCATAGTATTTTTAATTTCTGCCAGATTCGCTCTCATTTCCGCCCTTGGGGATTCTATATTCTCGTTAATATTTTTTTCAAGTCTTCACATCATCTTGACCATTGTTACTTTGAATTCCATTTCTGATAATTTGGTTATATCCATATCCAGTAGTTCTGTGGCAGAGGCCACAGACTCATTGTCCTTTCTTTGCTGGGGGGGGATTTCTCCTTCTCGTCATTCTGATGAGGAGAGGTTGCAGGGTTGTATAGAGCCCAAATTATTGACCAGGACCCATGCAGTGTGCACTTGTTTTATAGGGACCTTAGGGATGTGGGCTTCTTGATTTTTCAGCCTGCCTTCTGGGGGAGGGTCCTGCCGCGCCTATACTCAGGCAACCCTGTTTGGGTAGAGTCTCCCTGTCCCCTGCGAGGGGGGATGGGGATGGGCACACTGTGAGCCGGTATTTCCAGGCTTTTGTTCTTTATTTTTTAAAAGATTTTATTTTTAAGTAATCTCTACCCTCAACAGGGGGCTCGAACTCACAACCCCAAGATCAAGAGTCACATGTTCTACCAACTGGGACAGTCAGGTGTCCCATATGACTTTTCTTTAAATTTGTGTCCTTAGGATTTTTTTTTTAATTTTTTAAAGTTTTTACTTAAATTCCAATCAGTTAACATACAGTGCAATATTAATTTTAGGTGTACAATTTACTGACTCAAAATCTCCATACAATACCTGGTGCTTATCACAACAAGTGCACTCCTTAATCCCCATCACCTATTTAATCCATCCCCTCACCCATCTCTCCTTTGGTAACCATCAGTTTGTTCTCTACAGTTAAGGGTCTGTTTCTTGGTTTGTCTCTCTCTCTCTTTTTTTCCCCTTATGCCCATTTGTTTTGTTTCTTACATTCTACATAGGAGTGAAATCATATGGTATTTATCTTTATCTAACTGACTTATTTTACTTACTGGTCAGAATGGCTAAAATCAACAACACAAGAAACAACAGCTGTTGGCAAGGATGTGGGGAAAGGGGAGCCCTCCTGCACTGTTGGTGGGAATGGAAACTGGTGCAGCCACTCTGGAAAACAGTATGGAGTTTCCTCAAAAACAATGTCCTTAGGATTATTATTAAGAAGCCAAATAATAGGACAAATATTATTGTTCGTTTTGGTCTTCTAAGCTATCTTTTCTTGGCGTAGGCTCTTTGACTCCAACCTTGTGAGGAAGAGATTATTATTATCCTAGTTTCATAAATAGCTAATTGAGTCAAAGACATTTAAAAGATTTGTCCAAAGTCACCCAGTTAGCAAGAGACAGAGCTGGGATGTGAACCCAGGTATTTTGGCTCCAGACCTGATGCTATTGAACATTATCTACTCTGTTCCCTGCCACATGGACAGGGATTTCCTGGGATGTGTGTAAGCCAGTTTGAGGAACATGGGTTTAAAATAAGGTATCTATATATTGTTACTTCCAGCTTTTCTACTATTTCTAAACAATAGGCAGCATTCTCCAATATATAAAAAGCTCTTTCAAATCTATAAGAAAACTACTGACAATCAATCAAAACTGGGTAAAGGGCATAAACTATAGGAAAGGAAATCCAAATGGTTTTTGAACCATTTGATTGAAATAGAAACATGCTCAAATTTCACTCATAACTGATGAAATGTAAATTAAAATAACAATGACATACTATTTTTTGCCCATCAAATAGACAAAGATAAAAAAGTTTGATAGGAAAAAAAAAAGATAGCATATTCAGTTGGCAGGAATGGAAGAAGGGAATGGTACTGTCACACATTGTTGATGGGAGGGTTCACTGGTGCAAATCCAGACAGCAATTTTACAATATCTATCAGAGTTAAATATTTACACATTCTTTGAGCTAACAATTCTAAGCCATATAGTTCCACTGGACGTTTTTGAGAATCAAAGCACTATTATAAACAAGGACTCACCTGGATATCTGCATGGAGAGTCACTCTTACCATGAATTACGTGCAAGAATATTCACTGCAGCATTGTGAGTATTGGTAAAATATTGGAAATAACTTAATTATTTATCAATAAATTAATAGTTAAATAATATACTGTTTATCCCTCCAATAGAATGTAACACAATAATTAAAAAGGAAGAAGTTCTGTAAATATTGATATCAAGATATTAAGTAAAGGGGTGCCTGGGTGGCTCAATCAGTTAAGCGCCTGTCTTCGGCTCAGGTCATGATCTTGGGGTCCTGGGATCAAGCCCGGATTTGGAGTCAGGCTCCCTCCTCAACAAAGAGTCTGCTTCTCCCTCTCCCTCTGCTACTCCCCCTGTTTGTGCTCTCTCTCTCTCTCTCTCTCTCTGTGTCAAATAAATAAATAAATAAATAATCTTACATAAAGATACTAAGTATAAAAAAGCAAGGCAGAGAATGAGTATGATACACTACCATTTATGTATTCTTAAAGAATATGTATGAATACATGCTTGTATATGAAGCACAGTATCTCTGGTAGATCCAGGTTTGGAGAGCCCTGAAACTTGTACAGTTCTTGTGGCCCTTTTTAAGAAAATTTTTAAAAAATGAATTCAAAAAATGCAAATCAAAATTGGTTTCAGGGCCTTGGTGGGAACTAGTAGCCTTCCCTATAGGAGAACCCAGATTTTTAAATTTGAATAATCCCCAAATGTCAAAACCTGTAGGTATTTTTTCTTGAGGGGGGCAGTTTCCTTAGAGAATCAGACTAACATGGGGTAAAAGGAGATTGCCAATCTTCTGGGAAGCAGCTGGGAAAAGGGAGCTGAAGGGTTCATTGCTTGGGATATGGACTTCACTAAAGGCCCCTGTGCTTGGCATGGGACTTCACCTCAGCTCTCAGTTGGGCCTGGTGTCCCCAAGGCCAGAATCTGTGTGGCTTGGCTTTCCCCAGTCTTCCTCCAGCATGATGTGCTGGCCTAGGAGGTTGCCTGGTTACCAATTGTGGGGAAAACTAACTGCTTCTTTAAAACCTTTTAATCCATCTTCCCATTGTATCTTTGCTTTCAAACGGAACGGGGGCCTCTGTTCCTGTATCTTCCCCAAGTTCTGCCTCAGAAATCAGCTTGTGTCTTGTGACTCACAGCTACTGCTCTTACACCAGGGTTTTGTTTTCCCAGGTTGACAAAGTCAGTTAACACTCTTCTCTCAGCTCTATCAGCTTTCCAATTCCTAAAAGGTTGGCTTCTCCTGTCTGATTCGTCTCTTCCCCTGTCCTCTTTGTCCCGTAGGTTTGTGCCTTTTTTATTCCTTCACCTTAGGGAGGTTTGGGGCATGAGGAGAAATCAACTTGAATGTCCAATTCTCAAGATTTAACCAAAAGAGCTTAAAATTGCCTTTGTATTGAAAGAAATTAAGCTAGAATTTGTCCTTGGATCAAGATATATCTTTGTTTTGAGAAGGAATCCTTTCGTAAACCTTTAATTTAGCATTGGTTCATTCATTAATCCATTAAAAAATATTTCCAAGTATCCTGTATACTGCACAGCCTGGACAAGACAGGGTTGGTTCCCACCCTCGATTCCAGTTTTGAGAAAGGAGAAACACAGATAAAGAAGAGAAAACCAACAAAAAATATTATAAAGTATAATAAATATAGTGAAAACAAAAGACAACAATAAAGAAAACTCTATTGTCCTTCTCCTTTTCACATCCCAGTAAGGGTTGTTAGTATTGACTGCTTCCATATCCCACCTCCCACTCATTTCCCACAACCTACTCCGGTTGGGCTTCTGCCTCTTACTCTCTTTAAATTCTGCCAGTGACTTCCATATAACCAAATCCAATGGACCTTGCAAACCTCCTTGTATTTGGTTTCCAGCAACAGATGACAAATGGACTTCCACTTTCTTGGGACACTTTTCCTCTAGCCTATGTGACCCAACACCTTCCTGATGCCCCCCTCACCTCTCTGATTGCCTTTGATCACCATTGCCTTCTATATCTTGACATTAAATGCTGGAGCTGTCCAAAGCTTGGTCTTGGACCCTCTTCTCTTCTCACTTTACAATCCTAGGAGATCTCATCTTTTTTTTTTTTTTAAGATTTTATTTATTTGTTTGAAAGAGAGAGAGAGGAGTGGTGGAGAGGGGCAGAGGGAGAGAGAGAGAGAAAAGCAGATGCCCTGCTGAGCAGGAAGCCTGATGCAGGGCTCGATCCCAGCACCTAGCAATCATGGCCTGAGCGGAAGGCAGATGCTTAACTGAATGAGCCACTCAGGTGCCCCAGGAGATCTCATCCTTAGGAGCTAGAAATTTTAGGGGTGCCTGGGTGGCTCAGTCAGTAGAGCATGCAACTATTGATCTTGGGATCATGATTTTGAGCCCTATGTTGAAGGTAGAGTTTAGTTTAAAAAAAAACAAAACACCATCAAAATAGCTGGAAATTTTGGCACTTCCCTCCTGCCTGGCCTCTACCAATAATTCTGATGTTACTTTTGCGTATGGCCTGGACTCCTTTGCTACTTTATTCTTTCCCGGCATTCTTGGCAAAGCTCTAACTCTGCCAGCTCTGCCACCGTACTCATGTGGCTGGACATAGCCAGAGGGAATGAAAACCACATGACCATGCTGGCTGATCTCACTTTGAATTTATTGTAAGCCTCAAGTAGAACGCCGTGCTGTCTGACAATCATATTGCATTTCCCTACTCCAGTGCCCTTCACCCTAGAGTGTTTGAAACCCAAGGAGTACACAAAGGCCTTACAAGGGGTATGAGGGCATGGCCAGTTATGAAAGTACCCATTTTTGCGTTCTCTATTGCTATATGTCCTTTTCCTTAGAAATGGTTTGCCTGAGAACTGTTCTGCTGAGTCTCTTTTCCCTCCTCCTCTTTTCCATTGCTTATATGCCATCCTCTCAAGGTGAGGAAATGTGCAAACATCTGGGTTGTCAAATAAAAGTACAATTTGGGATATTTGGAATATTGTTTTTGAAAGAAAATGACTTTAATGATTGAGTAATGAATCCGTTAGCAAGTCAGGTGGCTTCCAATTCTTTGCTTTCAACAAAATTAAAAGAGAATATAATTGAGTTGTCAGCTTGAATATCATTAAAAATACTTTTAATGATGGTTCATTATGTGATTTTTGACATATAATTCAGAAGGGGTTCAAAGAAGTGAGTGTTATTGCTATAATAAAAGTATTTCCATTCCCTTTTACTTATTTATGTGAATAAGGACTCTCAGCACTTACTCTGATGAAAAGAAAAAATAGAAAAGGAATTGATAATTAATCCTGCCTCATTCCAGCAACATGATTCAATGATACATGAACTAGTTGAAAACTCATTAACAGATGCATTTTGGATAACATTTTATATTAATATCTAATAATCAAATTTTATAATATACTTATGTGATTTTCATCAGTTTGTGCTACTGCTAATGGCTGAATCCAGAAGAAAAATTGAAATTTTTAGAATGTTTTGGTTAAAAAAAATTAAAAGGAACAAATTAAAAATATATATTTTGTTGGGATGCCTGGGTGGCTCAGTCAGTTAAGCGTCTGCCTTCAGCTCAGGTCATGATCCCAGGGTCCTGGTATCAAGTTCCACATCAGGCTCCTTGCTCATTGTTGAGTCTGCTTCTCCCTCTGCCTGCAGATCCCCCTACTTGTACTCTCACGCTGTCTCTCTCTCACTCTCTCTGGCAAATAAATTAATAAAATCTTTTTAAAAAATTAAGAAAATATTTTGTTGCAGAGAAATATAGGGAGATCATTACAAGACTTTCATATATCACATCCATTAAATTAAGATAAAATTTGTGGTGGAAGGGAATGAAATAGGAATTCAAGGAGAAAAATAATGTAAAATCTCCAACTGTGGAAGAAGAGTTCATTCATATCTTTTTTTTTAAACGTGTTTTTTAAGTAAGTTCCGTGCCCAAAGTGGGACTTGAACTCATGACCCTGAAATCAAGAGCCTCATGTTCTACCCATTGAACCAGCCAGGCACCCCTATTCATACCTCTTTTAAAAGGTAGATGTTGGGGCATTGGGTGGTTCAGTCAGTTAAGCATCTGCCTTTGGCTCAGGTCATGATCCCAGGGTCTTGGGATTGAGCCCTCCATTGGGCTCCCTGCTCAGCGGGGAGTCTGCTTCTTCCTCTATCCTTACCCCCTGCTCGTGATCACTCTCAGACTCTCTCTCTGTCTCTCAAATAAATAATTTCTTTAAAAAAATAAATAAAAGGCAGATGTTGAATGTCAAATAATGATGGCATTTTAATTCTATTGGATACATTTAAAAGAATAATATAAACAGTTTTACTTTAAAACGTCAGTATTTGGAACAGCTGGGTGGCTCAGTTGGTTAAGCGTCTGCCTTCGGCTCTGGTCATGATCCCGGGGTCCTGGGATCAAGTCTCACACCAGGCTCCTTGCTCTGTGGAGAGCTTATTTCTCCCTCTGCCTGTGGCTCCCCCATTTATGCTCTCTCTCTCTGACAAATAAATAAATAAAATCTTAAAAATGTCAAGATTTATAAGACACAGAATTTTTATACTCTTCGTAGTTATTTAAATTCACGAGGAAAATGTGCAAGCAAAAAATTTGGACTAATCCTCGCACTGTTTTTATACCCACACAAGAAGGGACTCTGGCTTGAGCTCCACATTTAAGAGGCCCCCACATGTCATAACACAAAAGGAATAAGTTTGCAAAAGATATATGGGTTTCTCTGTTATTAAGGGCTGACACTTAGTTCTGGAACAGTGTATTAATTTTTAATTGCTGTAAAAGAAATTACCCCAAAACCTAGTGGCCCCAAACAGCACACATACTTATCTCATGGGTTCTGGGGAGCAAAAATCTGGGAGAAGCTTAGCTAGATCCACTGCTTCAGGGTATCTCACAAAACTGCAATCAAGGTGTTGCCAGTGATCTCATCTGAAGGCTCATCTAGGGAAGGACCTGCTTCTAAGCTCACTCCAGCAGTTGTTGGCAAGATTTAGTTCCTTAAAGGTTGTTGGACTCAGGCCATCAGTTTCTTGCTGGCTGTTGTCCAGAGGCCACCCTCAGTTTTTTGCCATATGGGCCTCTCCAACATGGCAGCTTGCTTCATCAAAGCCAGCAATAGAGTGCCAGCAAGATGAAAGTCGTGTCTTTTATAACTCGGTCTTAGAAGTGACATCCCAGGCTAAGTCCCAGGCTGCTCCAGCCACCCTCCTTTAGGGCTGGCAGCCTTCATGTCCTTCTCCCGGTGTGCCCTGTCATGGGCTTGGCTCCTGGTGTGGCACCCAGCTGGCCACTGGGCAGGTGACTTCTTTGTCCTTTGTGTGCACATTGAACCCCTTCCTGGGGCTCTGGGGCATGTGTGCAATTGCCTCTCCTCCTCCTCTACCTGAGAAGGCTCCAAAGCCCAGAATACGTCCCCGTTTGTGCAGCCAACTGTGAAACCTCAGAGTCCCAATGTGGATGGCAATGTCGGGGCCAAGAAAACCCACCATCTGGACAAGAATGAAGTAAAGAAGGTCTTAGGCAGGTTTTACAAGAGAAAAGAAATTCAGAAACTGGGTGTTGATTAAGGACTCAATGCTAGTCTCTTCCACCAAGCTTTCATAAGCTTTAGAAATTATATCATGCAGCCTCATCCGCTGGATGTGGATATTACATTATTTTGAATGATACTTGCTTCAGTGCAGCTCCTGTGGATGATTTATTTCCATTTTTCTTGAGACGTGAGAAACAGGTATTTCCAGTGTTGGAATGTAAAGATGACCTAGGTAAGATTAGTGACTTAAGAATACCACCTAACTGATACCATGAAGCCAGCGCCATACAATGGAAGATCTTATTCCATTCAGGCCCCACAAATGTTGGAAAGACTATCATGAAATCCAGAAATATTTGCCAGCAAAATCTGAAGTATATTGTGGCCCTTTAAAATTACTGGCTCATGGGGGTGCCTGGGTGGCTCAGTTGATTAAGCATCCGACTTTTTATTTTGGCTGAGGTCATGATCGCAGGGTCCTGGGATGAGCCCTGGGTCAGGCTCTGCCCTCCGCAGGGAGTCTGCTTGAGGATTCACTCCATCTCCTTCTGCCCCTCCACTCCCCACCCCACCTTGTGAGAGCTCTCTCTCTCTATCTCTCTGAAATTAATAAATAAATCTTAAAAAAAGTAAAATTACTGGTACACGAGATCTTTAAAAAGAGTAATACTGCTGTTGGTATATTACTGAATATTTGCTCCTTTTCTTGTTAATTTGGTGAGCTAGGCAGAGTGAAGGTGGGAGATGGGAAAGGGCATATATTGTAATTTACCATTAATAAAAGTCCATTGTTGGGGCGCCTGGGTGCCTCAGTTGTTAAGTGTCTGCCTTCGGCTCAGGGAGTGATCCTGGAGTTCTAGGATCGAGCCCCACATCAGGCTCCTCTACTGGGAGCCTGCTTCTTCCTCTCCTACTCCCCCTGCCTGTATTCCCTCTCTTGCTGGCTGTCTCTCTCTCTCTGTCAAAAAAAAAAAAAACTTAAAAAAAAGTCCGTTGTTAAAAAAAAGTGTCATCTCATTATTTTTGCCAAGATTTCATTCTTTTTGTTATCTGAGTAATATTCCATTGTGTATATAGATACCACATCTTCTTTATCCACTCAACAGTCAATGGACATTTGGTCTTCTCCACAGTTTGGCTATTGTTGATAATGCTGCTATAAATATCAGGGTGCATGTACCTCTTAGAATCCATATTTTTGTATCCTTTGGGTAAATATCTAGCAGTGCAATTGTTGGATCACAGGGTAGTTCTATTTTTAACTCTTTGAGGAACCTACATACTGTCCTCCAGAATGGCTGCACTAGTTTGCATTCTCAACGACAGTGAAAGATGGTTCCCCTTTCTCCACATCCTCACCAACATCTGTTGTTTCCTGTGTTGTTAATTTTAGCCATTCTGACAGGTGTGAGGTGTTATCTCATCATGATTTTGATTTCTATTTCCCTGCTGTGAGTGATGTTGAGCATCTTTTCATGTATCTGTTGGCCGTTTGTACGTCCTCTTTGGAGAGATGTCTTTTCATGTCTTCTGCCCATTTCTTGACTAGATTTTCTGTTTTTGGGGTGTTGAGTTTGATAAGTTCTTTATAGATTTTGGATATTAACCCTTTATCAGATGTGTCATTTACAAATAACTTCAATTATTCTGTAGGTTGATTTTAGCTTTGTTGATTATTTCCTTCACTGTGCAGAGCCTTTTATCTTGATGTAGTTCCAATAGTTCATTTTTGCTTTTGTTACCCTTGCCTCCAATGACATGTCTAGTAAGAAGCTGCTCAGGCCGAGGTCAAAGAGGTTATTCCCTGTGCTCTCCCCTAGGATTTTGATGGTTTCCTGTCTCACATTTAGGTCTTTCACCCATTTTGAATTTATTCTTGTGTATGATGTAAGAAAGTAGTTGTTTCATTCTTCTGCATGTTGCTGTCCAGTTGTCCCAACACCATTTGTTGAAGAGGTTGTCTTTTTTCCATTGGGTATTCTTTCCTGCTTTGTTGAAGATTAGTTGACTGTATAGTTGTGGGTCCATTTCTGGGTTTTCTGTTCTGTTCCATTGAACTAGTGTCTATTTTTGTGTCAGTACCAGCAGTTTATACTTTAGTTTGAATAGATGATTTAAACATTAGAAAAATAATATTTGAAAGCATGAGTATAATTTTAATCCTACATTAATTTCATTTTACATCTGTATGCAAATATATTCAAATAATGTAAAATTTGAATACAGTTGCATTTAACTTTTAAATTCTTTAACCCATTGCCATCAATAGAACACAGATTACATGAAAAACTTGATTATAACAGCATAGAGACTTTGCTAAAATAAAGATAAATAAATTCCTTTTATTTATTTATTTAAAGATTTTATTTATTTATTTATTTGAGAGAGAAAAGAATGAGAGCAAGCAAGAGAGCTCAAGCAGGGTGAGCTGCAGGGGCGGGGAGAAGGAGGGATATCATGACCTGAGGCAGAGACAGACGCTTTAATGACTAAGCCACCCAGGTGCCCCTAAAATTCATTTTATAACATATATATTTTAGGGGTGCCTGGGTGGCTCAGTCGGCTGTGTCCAACTCTTGGTTTCAGCTCGGGTCATGATCTCAGAGCTGTGAGATCAAGCCCCGTGTTGGGCTCTGGGCTCAGGGGGGATTCTGCTTGAGATTCTCTCTCGCTCTCCTTCTGCCCCTCCCCTGATCTCTCTCTCTAAAATAAATAATTTAAAAAATTACATATTTTATTAATTTGTAATAATGCATATCCTTTTACTCATCCAACCAAATGTGATCCACAAATAGGATACCTAGATATATGTAATAATAATTAAATGTAGTCATTTTGATGTTCTTTTAATTGTGTTGCTTCACACATACTTTTTAAATTTTGTTATGAGGGTACCTTTGTCAAGGTATGAGTAAAGAACATACTTAACAGTCCATAAGCCTGATTAATGGCTTTAAAAAATTTAGACCTGTGATATGTAAGCCTCCATTTTTACTCTTGCACTGGGACCCTGCAAATGTCTACACCTTCTTTTCTCTCCCTGGTGAATCAACCCCCTGGTGCCCAGCTGATTATGTTACTTCTTAGTTCACTGAAAAACAGAAGCAACAGAAGAGAGCTTTCTCCACCTCCCACTACATCTCCCTACCCACCTACATTTCTGCCCTTAGACTCTGTCTTCCCTCCAGGCACCAAATCTAAGTGTCTATCCAAGGTCACCTGCTCTACTTGTTCACTGAACCTCAGGCCCCCTCACTCAAGGATACCACTCCTACCACTACTACAATTACGACTTTACCCCCTTGTCTCCTCCCTCCCTACTTAGTCTTTCCTATGAGCATATAAAAATACCAGAATATACCAATTAAAAAAAAATCCTTCCTCTCGATGCCAGATCTCCTTCTACATTGTGCTGCATTTCTCTCTTTCCCTTTAGGGCAATATTCTTTGAAAGAACTGGCTGTGCTCTTGTTCTCCTCTTACTCACCCACCACTCTCTCTTAAACTCTCTTCACACATTCCAAGAGGTGGACTTATGAGATCTATATCCCCTCCCTATAAATTTGAATAGCTTTGTGACTCTCTTGTAACCAATAAAATGCAATGAAGTCATGCTGCATGATTTCTGAGGCTAGATCTAAAAAGTGATGTACCTTCTGTCCTTTTCACTGCAACACTTCCTTTCAGAGCCATGAGGGCCATGTAAGAATTCTAACTACCCCAAGGTAACCATGCTGAAGAAGCCCAGGCTACATGGAGAGGACTTGTGTAGGTGTTCTGGTCAACAGGTCCAGCAGAGATCCAGCTGACAACTAGCATCAACTGCCAGAAGATGTCTCCAGATGATTGCACCTCAGTGGTTAAGTCACCCCCAGACTGTAAGTCTTCCCAGCTGAGGATCCAGGCACCACCAAGAAAGACGAGCTATCCTTACTGTGTTCTTCTGAATTCCTGACAGCATTCCACAAGCATAATAAAATGGTTGTTTTATACCACAAAGTTTTGGGTATGTTAGGTGGCAATGGTATCTGGAACAGTGTGTGTGTGTGTGTGCGTGCGCGCGCGCACACACACATATGTATGTTCATCTATTTCCTTGCTTGGTTTGTGGATGGGGCCTAGAAACAATGGCATCCCTGTAGCAATGAGGACATCTAGTACCCAGATCTTGGTTTCCAAGTACCATCCTTTTAGAAGAAGCCAAAAAAAGACATGGTTGATTCCTGGGCTGAGGCAGGAAAAGCACAAATTGAAAGCATGGATAACCTCTTGTAGAGAAAGTAAGGAAGTGCTCCAATAATGTTGAGGACATTTCAAAAGGACATGGGATCCAGCTCGAAGGGCTCTTTCATTTGCCAAATTTGGGATAATTTGTGCATCAAAATAATAATGATAGTAACCGATTATAATTCATTAAGTAAAATAGAAATCCACAGGCCCAGACAATAAATATGATAGTAATGGATTACAGTTTATTGAGTAAGATAGGAATCCATGAGTCCATAGGATATCAAAAAATGAATAAATTTGGGAAAAGGGAATGCTCTCTTTTATAACAGGTTGTTGACTAAAAGCTGAAGAAGAAATTATGGAATTAAAAATCAGTATTTAATAAACATTATCATGGTGACTATTCCCATGGGGGTTATCAATAGATGATGCTAAAGCAGATAGATGGAGATCTGATGATGTTGCAGATACTTAGGAATTACAAAGAGACAAGTGGTAACTTTATGGAGGAGAAACCTGCCAAGCTGGGTTGGTAGTATAGGAGGGAGATGGGTTCACCTCCTGCACTTCCTGATGTGATGCACTGAAAAGGCCACAACATCGTTTTCTCTTGCCCTTATGTGGCAATTGGGTTGAGGGACATTGCAGAAATGAAAAGCCTGTGCACTTTGTATTTTTTTAAAAGATTTTATTTATTTACTTGGGAGAGAGAGCTCTCAGGATCGGTGGGGAGGAGCAGAGGGAGAGGGAGGGGAAAGAATCTCAAGCAGACTCCATGCTGAGCACTGAGCCCAAAATGAGGCTCGATCTCATGACCCTGAGATCATGACCTGGGCGGAAATCAAAAGTCAAATGCTTAACAGACTGAGCACCCAGGTGCCCCTGGATACAAGAATTCTTGATAACTTTCTTAAATGTTTTCTGTAAACCTGAAATTATTTCAAAAATGAAACAAAAAATCCCATGAATATACATTACACAGGACCTTGGTGCCGAACATACCATGTGGGAGGAAAGATACAGGTGTTTGTAGAGCCTTATTGTAACTTGCCTGAGACATAAGCAAGGGTATCAGAAATTAGTACATTATATTAACATAACACTTCACAATTTACAAAAAAATGAAAACAAACAAACAAAACCTATGTCATTTGCCCCTTATAACAATTCTGTGAGGCAAGAGATTTATCAATTTTATTTAAAAAAATACAACTACAGAAAGGTCAGGTGACTTCCCCAAGGTCACACTCACAGACAGACAACAGATAAACTGAGGCATATTAAAAATTTTAAGCATTTATTTGAGGAAAAATGGATTTGAATGGGGAAACACCAAACTAGAAGTGCTTAGGCATGCTCTGTAGACAGGAGCCAGGGGAAAGACTTACACAGATGAAGCACAGAAGCAAAGGAAGACAATTATTTGGCTGGCTGTTTAGCTTAAAGCCTAGTTGGCCATGATTGTTCTCAGCGTTTTGATTTCCTAACATTGAGGAATTTACAGGCTTAGATTTTGATTTGCTAACGTAGGCCACCACACCATTAGCACCACCTCAGTCTAATGGCCTCTTTGTTTAATTAATTTAACACACGTGCTGGCTTTGGCAGCACATAGTAAACAAAAATTTAACACACCTCATAAGTAATTAGTCTGACCCCATCCAGGTTTTTTGACTCTTAAGGCAACCCTCTTGTGGCAACAGCAAACAATAACAAAAGTTGACTCTGAACAAAATTGTGACATCGTAGGTACCTTTTTGGGGGTGAATAAGGTCTTCCTATTAAGGTAGGTAAGAGACCCCAAAGGCTCCAGGTATGAGGTCCACTAGCACACACTGCTTCCTCGGCTGGCTACTCTATCCCCCACTGCCCCTCTTATCCCAGGGGGTCCTCAGAGCTCCACATGGGCTTCGATTTCAATCATGGACCTTTCAACCAGTGCCTGGGGAACAGGGCCAAGAAATGGCCTTCAACCCTTGCCCAACGACAAGCTCCTGGACGACATTCCCAACCAACAACTCTTTCGAAATCAGGACCCCTCACTCTCCCTCATTATTCCCCCAAAACTTAAGTCCCAATTGCTCACGCTGGCTCCACTGACCAATCACGATCTTTCTTGCTATAGCCCTCCCCTTGGGCTCCTGCGGTCCAATTATACCTGTCCTCTGGAACGCAGGGCCCAGAAATTAGGAAGAGAGCGGTGTGGGTTTCAGCGCCGCCTGCTCGGCGACCCCCAGACTTGGGGGGAGAAGTAGTCCCGCGCAGCCTCCAGCCAGCCGCTGCCCTTCCCCACCCACCTGGGTTAGGGGAGCGTTCCCCTAGGCTAGGCCTTTTCTCACCACCCACTGTAAAGCTGGAATAGGCTGACAGCGGCTCACGGTAGCATACTAGCTCTGCTTGCTCACCCTCTATCTGCAGGGCCCCAGGACGTTGGGCCCTCAGGCTAGAGACCTAGACTGACTGGAGCAGTTCCAGCTTGCATGTCTCCGTGTTGGACCTTCAGCTGCCAGGTCCCAGTTATAGTAAAGGCGGACAGACTTTATGAATCATTTAGTCCAGACCATTCACATTGCTCTGGATGATTATCCGATTGTTTCAAAGGCTCAGAGGCTCTTCTCTCCTTTCTTTGTCTGTGGTGGGGGAATTAGGGTCAAGCCCGGCAGGTGCAGGACTTGCTGCTGCCATGCCCTTTAATCCTGGTGTTGCTGAGCAAGGGCTTCCACCCCAGCCTCCCTGATGCAGTCAGCTGTCAGACTATGAGTTAGTATGGCGGAGGGGGAAGGTAACGTGGATGAGGAGGATGTGTTCCTGGCATTTGCCCAGGGTCCCTGTCCTCCGAGGAGTCCCCTGCGCCGGGCCTTGGACAAGGTCTTCATTATCTTCCTGGCCCTCATCCTCACACTACTGACACTGGAGGCTGTTTGTAAGCTGCTGTGGCTGCTGCCATGGGCAAAGTTTGGGGACTGGCTCCTGAGAACACCTCAGAAGGAGGAGGAGCTGGAATTGTGACCTTTCCTATAAACATTCTCTTCCCCTGCTACAGAGGTGAGAGGGGAGGGAAATGGGACTGCTGGGGGCTGTGGAGGGGACACTGGGATAGCTTAGAGCAGCTGTCTTAAATTTTTTCTACCTATACTCTGGAAAATAATTTTGAAAAAGTTTGTACTTCTCACATATTTTTAAGTAACCATCTAAAATTTTTCATCATAAATTAAAATTGTTTCAAGGATGTAATTTCTGACATATTGAAAACAAAAATAAAACAGATCACCCTTTGAATGTCCAGGGGAATGGTAATATCAGAGTGACTGGATACTCACCACTACCCATTTAAAAATAGATAAACTCCTCTAACAATTGGGATTATCCTTTCCTTCTTTCATGACTCTCTTTTCTCCTTGAAGACCTATTACCAGTTCACTTCCCCACAATTTTAGGCTTTTATACTTGAAAGTCTTTTATTGACCAATCTATCATACTTCCCTGCATATATATATATTTTAATTGAGATGAAAAGTATTTTTCTTTCTTGTGACCATAGACAGCAACGTTTTTAAAAAAATTGTCTTCTGTGCTATCATTACAATTATTATGAGAACAGAACTGATTAAAAGGCATAAAGATTGCACACATTTTTAAAATGGTTAAAAATTAAAAGTACGCTTTTAGTGAGCTAGGAGGGGGTGTTTATGGTACCTTGATGAAAGAAATAGGCTTTGTGTTTCTTTTTTTTTTTAAAGATTTTATTTATTTATTTGAGAGAGAGAGTGAGAGGGAAAGTATGAGCTACGGGGAGGGGCAGAGGGTAAGGGAGTGGGAGAAGCAGACTTCCCACTGAGCAGGGAGCCCAGATATTGACCTGGGCCCAAGGCAGATGCTTAACTGACTGAGCCACCCAGGCACCCCAGTATGTTTCTTTGTTTAAGACAAGGTAAGATTTCATAATTGACAACCACAGGCATACCTCGGAGATTTGCAGTTTCAATTCCAGACACCACAATAAAGCAAATGTTGAAATAAAGCAAGTCAAAGGAACTTTTTTGGTTTCCCAGTGCCTATAAAAGTTATGCTTACACAACTATAGTCTATTAAGTATGCAATAGCATTATGTCTAAAAAAACCAATGTACATACCTTAATTTAAAAATACTTTATTGTGGGACAGTCGGTTAAGCATCTGACTCTTGATTTTTGCTTAGGTTATGAAATCAAGCCCCACGTTGGGCTCTGCTCTAGGTGTGGAGACTGCTTGGCATTCTCTCTCCCCCTCTCCCTTTGCCCCTCCCCACCCAGTCACACACACACACACACACACTCTCCCTCTCAAAAAAATAAAAAATAAAATAAAAATATTTTATTGCTAAAAGATGCCAAGCATCATATGAGCTTTCAAAAGTTTAAAACTTTTTGCTGGTGAAGGGTCTTTCCTAGATGCTGATGGCTGCTGACTGATCAGGGTGGTGGTTGCTGAAAGTTGGGATGGCTGTGTCAATTTCTTAAAATAAGATAACAAGGAGGCCTGTCGCATCAATTGACTATTCCTTTCACAAATGATTTTTCTGTAGCTTGCAATGCTGTTTGATAGCATTTTACCCACAGAACTTTCAAAATTAAGAGTCAATCCTCTCAAACCCTGCTGCTACCTTATCAACTAAGTTTATGTAATATTCTAAATCCTTTGTTGTCATTTCAATAATCTTAATAGCATCTTCACCAGCAGATTTCATCTCACAAAAACACTTTTTTCACTCACCCATAAGAAGTAGCTCCTCATCTGAAGTTTAATCTTGAGATTGCAGTCAATTCAGTCCCATCTTGAGGCTCCATTTCTGATTCTAGTTCTCTAGCCATTTCTACAACATCTGTGGTTTTTTCCTCCACTGATGTCTTGAACTCCTCAAAGTCATCCATGAAGTTTGGTATCAAGCTCTTCAAAACTCTTCTTAATGTTGATATTTTGACCTCGCCCTCTGAATCACAAATGTTCTTAATGGCAACTACACTGATAAATTCTTTCCAGAAAGTTTTCAATTTATTTCCCCCAGATCTATTAGAAGAATCACTATGTATGCCAGCGACAGCCTTATGAAATGTATTGTTAAATAGTAAGACTTAAAACGTCAAAATACTCCTTGATCCATAGTCTGCAGTATGAATGCTGTGTTTAGCAGGCATGAAAACAATATTAATCTCATTGTACATCTTCATCAGAGCTCTTGGATGACTAAATGCTTTTTCAGTGAGCGGTAACAGAAAGGAATCTTTCTTTCTTTTTTTTTTTTTTAAAGATTTTATTTATTTATTTGACAGGGATAGAGACAGCCAGCGAGAGAGGGAACACAAAGCAGGGGGAGTGGGAGAGGAAGAAGCAGGCTCATAGCGGAGGAGCCTGATGTGGGGCTCGATCCCATAATGCCAGGATCACGCCCTGAGCCGAAGGCAGACGCTTAACCGTTGTGCCACCCAGGCACCCCAGGAATCTTTCTTTCTAAGCAGTAGATCTTAACAGTAAACTATGTTGTCAAGAGATATGCTATCATCTAGGCTTTGTTGTTATTTATAGAGCACAGGCAGAGTAGATTTAGCATAATTCTTAAGGCCTCTAGGATTTTTGGAATGGCAAGTGAGCAATGGCTTTAACTTAATGTTCCCAGCTGCATGAGCCCTTAACAAGAAAGTAAGCCTGTCATTTGAAGCTTGAAGCCAGGCACTGACTTCTTCTCTCTAGCTATGAGAGTCCTAGATAGTATCTTCTTCCAATATAAGACTGTTTCATCTACACTGAAAGTCTGTTGCTTAGTGTGGCACTTTCTTTAATTATCTCAGCTAGAATCTTCTAGAGAACTTGCTATATCTTCTACATCAGCACCTGCTGCTTTACCTTGCACTTTTATAAGGATGGCTTCTTTCTTTATACCTCATGAATCAACCACTGTAAGCCTCAAACTTTTCTTCTGAAGCTTCCTCATCTCTCTCAGCCTTCATAGAATTGAAGACAGTTAGGGCCTCTGTGAGTTTGGCTGTGGCTTAAGGGAATGTTGTGGCTGGTTTGATCTTCTATCCAGACCACTCAAGCTTCCTCCATATCAGCAATAAGGCTGTTTTTCTTATCATTCCTGTATTCACTGGAGAGGCACTTTTAATTTCCTTCAAGAACTTTTCCTTTGCATTCACAGCCTGACTGCTTGGCACAAGAGGCCTAGTTTTCAGCCTGTGTCAGCTTTCAACTTGCCTTCCTCAATAAGCTTAATCATTTCTAGCTTTTGATTTAAAGTGAGAGACAGGTGACTCTTCCTTTCACTTGAACACTTAGAGGCCATTGTAGAGTTATTAATTGACCTAATTTCAATACTGTTGTGTCTCAGAGAATAGGGGAGGCTGAGGAGAGTGAGAGAGATGGGGGAACAGTTGGTAGGTGGACCAGTGAGAACACACAATATTTATTAAGTTCACTGTCTTATATGGGTGTCACTTGTGGTACCCCAAAACAATGACAATAGTAATATCAAAACCACTGATCACAGATCACCATAACCAATGTAAAAATAATGAAAAAGTTTGAAATATTGCAGTTCTTACCAAAATGTGACACAGAGACATAAACGAGCAAATGCTGTTAGAAGAATGGTGCCAATAGGGGCACCTGGCTGATTTAGTCCATAGAGCATGCAACTCTTGATATTGGGGATTGTAAGTTTGAGTCCCACGTTGGATGTAGAGATTAAAAATAAAATTAAAAAAAAGAAAGAAAAATGCTGCCGAAAGATTTGCTCAACACAAACCTTCAATTTATTAAAAAAAAAAACAACAACCACCACAATATCTGTGAAGCACAATAAAATGAGGTATGCCTGCATACTTTTTTTTTTTTTTAAGAGGGAGGAAGTCTATTATAAAAAGAAATAGGAAGAAGGAGAACCTCTACTGCAGGCATTTACTCAGTAAGACCAATTTTGCGAAAGTTGAGGATCTGGAAATTAAATTCCTCTATCTCCTAAATCTGAGTACCCTTTTGGAGGGTTTTCCTGTTCCCTAACTTGAAGACTATAGGTTTAGACATGGTGTGGGATTCTTTAATGGAAGGAAGGGTTTGAGGTTCCGGAGGGCTTAGGGATATGAGGACCTCTGAGGTCCTAGAAAGTGGCAAGATGCTCACCACTTGTGGAATGTGAAAGGTTGCAGGAAATGGGAATCTCCGTGTTAACCGGTCTGACTTCCCCATAAGCTCATATTTGGACCCAGCCTGGCCTCTGGCCTTCCTGAAGTTGGGTGAGATGGGGCTGCAGGCGAGGCGGGCGTCAAAATCAGTTTCTTGTCTCTCCGTTCTTTCCTCAGCTCTCCCAGAGGAAGAGGAGGAGACAAGTCGAGACCCAAGGTATTTTACAAGTCTCATTTCATCTGACAGCCCTTTCGGTGGCCATTTGCACAGATTCTCCTCAAAGCTCCCGTCCCACATCGTCGTCCTAAGGCCCTGGAGCTCCTGGACAAAGCGCGGCCTCCAGGTCGTCACTGCCTGCACCTCGGGGATCCCCCTCCAGAAAAGAACGGAGAACCACCTAGGTCCCTCCTGCTTGGTTGGTCATTAGTTCCGCGGAGGCGCGTAAAGAGAAATCAATAACAATAGCAATAATAATAACAACACATTTGGGTAGCGCATTGTGCTTATTTGTATGCATTGTTATAATTTCACGATTGGAAGCTGTAGGCACCTGGAAGTAGACGTAGCTGCTGGACAGCGGCAAGGGAGCGCGCAGCCTGCAGAAGGGAAGGGGCAGGCGCAGTCGACTAAGCCACGGAAAGGGTACCTGGCAGGTAGGAAAGCAGCGCCGGAAGGCTGGTCAATGGCCCAGCGGAAGGAATAGGGTTTTTTTCTCTCTTAGACTCGTTCTTCCCTGCATTCCTGCGCAGTCCTGAAAGGCCCAATTCCTTAGCTTCCCGTTCCGTTCCCCCTCCCCTACTTGGAAAGGTGGCTCAGTCCTTCCGGCACGCGACCCGCCGGCCGTTGGACCAGATGCAGGAAGTTTCTGATTGGCGGAGTCGCACAAGCACCGAGTGACAAGAGCTCCGTCGGCGGCGCGCCGGAGCTCCGGCGTAGCCAACACCGTACGGCAAGATGGCGTCCCCCGGTTACTTTGGGACGCCCTGCGGGGACAAGCCCGCCCTCTACTGGTCACAGGAAAGGGGGTCACAAACCGTGTGGGTGGCTCTGAAGGTGGAGGCGGGCCTACCTCCACTTCCGGCCGCGGCTGTGCCGGGCGCCGTACAATATGGCCGCATCTGGGTGGCTGTAGGCGGAAACTCGGCGACTTCCGGTCCAGAGAAGGGCCTGCGGTGGGAGGGGGAAGGAAGGCGGAGGGAACCATGCGAGGTTCTGAGATCAGCAGCGAGGGTCGCCTCGAGAGACCGTTTCTGAGGTGGGGGCTGGACCATGCGGGGAGCGAAGGCGGGAGCGGGAATGTCGAGGGAGAGGTACTGGGGAGTCCCGGACGCAGAGTCTGAGGGGCAAGCTGTGGTACCTTCCTTCCGATCTCTCAAGGGGAGCGGGGCGGCTGGTGGGCTGAACTGGGGGAGGGGGACTTGGCGGGAAGCTCATTCAGGGGAAGGGTCGGACGCGGGGTTGGGATCTGAGAGGAATCGGGGGAGTTCAGTGCTGGGCTTCCAGTCGGTTACAGGTCACAGAGAGAGAATGGGGGAAATCGGGTGGGGTGAGAGGGAGGGGACTTGAGGTGAGATCTCTCCAACCTAATGCCCGGGTTTGAGGAGACCCGTCAGAGGGTGGAGTGTGAAGATAAGTCAAGGAGGAGAAAGAGGAATTGATTGTTGGGAGGAAACCTCCTTCGCCTCAGAGAGTCTAGGAGTTGGGGGTGATTTTTCAGGATGGGGTGAGGGTGTGGATTTGACGTGTTTGAGAGCGAAAGGGGGGAGGCTCGCGAGGTGGTGCCGACGGGGGTGTGGTATCTGTGAGGGAATGTCGAGGAAATCCTGAGTGGAATGAGGGAGGTGGTCCAGGGGTTGGAAGAATCAACTTGGCAAGTATGAGAGATAGTGAGGAAACGAAACAGACTGGATATCGACAGGAGGGGTGGAGCTGGGGGTGGGGAACTTAAGGTTTTCAGGTGGTTTGGGGCTCCCGTAGTAAAAGGCCAGAAAAGAGTCCTAATGGTTGCTGAAGACAGGCAATGAGGCCACTGTTGGGCAGGGCTGGGTGTTACTGAAGCCCAAGAAGATTGGAAAATGTGTGAGATGAAGGGATGGGCTATGCTGGAGGGGCTCTTTCTTAGGCCCCATCCCCTTCCAGCAGGAATTCTGAAATCCCCAACACTTCCTCCCTCCGGGGGATTTGATCCCCCATGGCCACCGCTAACAGCATCATCGTGCTGGATGATGATGACGAAGATGAAGCAGCTGCTCAGCCAGGGCCCTCCCACCCACCCCCCAATCCGGCCTCACCCCGGGCAGAAGCCCCTGGCTCCTCCCAGCCCCATGGGGCTGGAGGAAGCAGTAGTTCTGGCGGCAAGAAATGCTACAAGTTGGAGAATGAGAAGCTGTTTGAAGAGGTGAGCTTTAGGGGAGAAGATTCTTGTGCCTCAGGGAGGGGGATGGCAATCTGGCTCTCCCGTCCTTTCTTCCCCACTAATCCCGCCTCGCCTTCTTTCTCTCAACCCCTCCCCTTGTCTCTTTCCCCCTCTCTTCTGCCTCTGAACCCTCTAGTTCCTTGAACTGTGTAAGACGCAGACAGCAGACCACCCTGAGGTGGTCCCATTTCTCTATAACCGGCAGCAGCGTGCCCACTCTCTGTTTTTGGCCTCAGCGGAGTTCTGCAACATCCTCTCTCGGGTCCTGTCTCGGGCCCAGAGTCGGCCAGCTAAGCTCTATGTCTACATTAATGAGCTCTGCACTGTTCTCAAGGCCCATTCAGCCAAGAAGAAGCTGAACCTGGCCCCTGCTGCCACCACCTCTAGTGAACCCTCCGGGAATAACCCTCCCACAGACCCCTCCTCGGACCCCACAAATGCTGAGACCACTGCCTCTGAGGCCCCAAGGACCCGTGGTTCCCGGCGGCAGATCCAGCGCTTGGAGCAGCTGCTAGCACTCTATGTGGCAGAGATCCGGCGGCTGCAGGAAAAGGAGTTGGATCTCTCAGAATTGGACGACCCAGACTCCACATACTTGCAGGAAGCAAGGTTGAAGCGTAAGCTGATCCGCCTCTTTGGGCGGCTGTGTGAGCTCAAAGACTGTTCTTCCCTGACGGGTCGTGTCATAGAGCAACGCATCCCCTACCGTGGCACCCGCTACCCAGAGGTTAACAGGCGCATTGAGCGGCTCATCAACAAACCGGGGCCAGATACCTTCCCTGACTATGGAGATGTGCTGCGGGCTGTGGAGAAGGCAGCTGCTCGGCACAGCCTTGGCCTCCCCCGACAGCAGCTCCAGCTCATGGCTCAGGATGCCTTCCGAGATGTGGGCATCAGGTTACAGGAGCGCCGCCACCTTGATCTCATCTACAACTTTGGCTGTCACCTCACAGATGACTATAGGCCAGGTAGGGATTAGTGAGATGCCTGTGGGTAACTCTTATATGTCAGATGTTTGGTGGAGGGGGTATCTCTCTAGTCCCATCTTCTAGGGTTTGGGCTGAGTGCTCTGACTTTATATATCTTCCCATGTAGGCATTGACCCTGCACTGTCAGATCCTGCCTTAGCCCGGCGCCTGCGAGAAAACCGGAGCTTGGCTATGAGCCGGCTGGATGAGGTCATCTCCAAATATGCAATGATGCAAGACAAGAGTGAGGAGGGCGAGAGACAGAAGAGAAGAGCTCGGCTTCCCCAAGCTACCTCTTCCCACACTGCAGACCCCCCCAAAGCCTCTTTGGATTCTGGTGAGGTATGGAGGGATAAACCCCTCAGACAGACCTTGTCCTTCCCCTGCACTGGCCAGCAGGGATTTCAGGGTCACTGAGGGGGAAGAGTGCAGAAGGAACACCAGAACCAGACCCCCTGGGGCAGGGGATTCCTCAGAGAAACTCCTTTGTCCCCCAGGGCCCTAGTGGGATGGCATCCCAGGAGTGCCCTACCACCTCCAAGCCCGAGACAGATGATGAAGAAGATGAGGAAAGTGATGAGGAAGAAGAAGAAGAGGAAGAAGAAGAGGAGGAGGAAGAAGAGGAGGAGGCCACAGATTCTGAAGAAGAGGAGGATCTTGAACAGATGCAGGAAGGTCAGGGGGACGATGAAGAGGAGGAGGAGGAGGAGGAAGCAGGTATGTCAAGAACAATCCCCTCGTGTCAGTTCCCTCTACTCTGTTGGATGTGAACCACCTGTTTGAGATCCTTCCCTTTCTTCTCTTACTCTCAGCAGTATTCTTTCCCCGAGTTCTCATGCTACTTCTCCCCTCTTTTCTTCTTTTCCAGGTCAGGATGGAGAGAAGAGCCCTCTGTCCCCACCACGGATCTCCACTGAAAAGAATCTGGAACCTAGCAAGGGGATTGGCAGGTCTGTTGGGGAGCCGCAAAACAAAGGACTCATAGTGTCACCGTCTTCACTGTCAGAAGAGCCCTTGGCCCCCTCCAGCATAGATGCTGAAAGCAACGGAGAACACCCTGAGGAGCTACCCCTGGAGGAAGAGAGCCCTATGTCTCAGCTATTTGAGCTAGAGATCGAAGCCTTGCCCCTGGATACCACTCCTTCCCCTGAGGAGAGGGACATTTCCTCTTCCAGAAAGCAATCAGAGGATCCCCTCACCACTGTCTTGGAGAATGGAGCAGCCATGGTCACCTCCACTTCCTTCAATGGAGGTGTCTCTCCTCACACCTGGGGAGATTCCTGTCCCCCCTGCAAGAAGTCTCGGAAGGAGAAGCAAACTGGAGCAGGACCGCTAGGAAATAGGTAACAAGAACAAGGAGGAGGAGGTGGGAGGCCAAGGAGGGATTACAGGGGGCTTTCTGTGAGGAATATTGAGGAACTGGGTCTTCTGGGAGAGACTGGATGCTACCCCACCAGCCTCAGACTCTCCATACCCCCCTATTTGTGTTTCTGTCCTTAGCTATTTGGAAAGGCAAAGGGCAGTGCATGAGAAGAATGGGAAGAAGATACCTACCCTGTCCAGCCCACCTTCCCCCCTGACTTGCATGGCCCCAGTTGCTGATTCCTCGACAAGAGTGGACTCCCCTAGCCATGGCCTGGTGACCAGCTCCCTTTGTAGCCCATCTCCAGCCCGGTTGTCCCAAACCCCCCATTCACAACCCTCTCGGCCTGGTACTTACAAGGTAAGAGGGGGAGGCAGTTTTTCCCTAACTTAATTCTCTTTGTTTAATTTCAGGCATTCCATCTGAATATTACACGTACCACCTCCTCTCTTATTTTTCCTCACCCCCATTTTTAATCTCGGTTAAGTCCTTCCCTCTGCTTTTCCTCCCCCTATATTCCAGACGTCTCTTTCTGACTCTTGTCTCTCACTCCCCTGCAGATGAGTGTGGCCACACAGTGCGATCCAGAGGAGATCATCGTGCTCTCAGACTCTGATTAGCTGCCTCTCCTCCCACTCCCAGCCTCCAAAATATTTTGGGATAGTATTTGGACGATGGTGGGAAGCTGATGACCGAGGAAGGGATTGACTGAGCTAATCCCCTTTTGGTGGTGTTTCTTTTAAAAAAAAACACACAAAAAAACCAACAAAAACTTAAGTTTTACACAGAAACATTAATAAACAATAAAGTTCTTTTCTTATTGTATCCTTGTCTTTTTCTTGGCCTTCTATGCTCACTGCTCGGCACCAGCTGTTCTCTGGTTCAGGGTTACCCTGACCCCTGGCCACCCCTTGGAGCTGTCTTTTGCAGCCTGTCCTTAGATTGCGTCTCGGAGTTCCCTCGCCCTCAGACCTTCCCTTTGCCCTCTGCCAGGCACTAAAAAAAAAAAAAACGTGCTTCTGTGTCCGGAACGCGCTTTACTTTCTCACTTTGAGCGGTACGAGTAAAAAGGCCAATCAGGGGCCGACTCAAGGTTATTTGGCCAATCCGTGCCCGGAGGAAGGGGGCGGGGTTTCAGGGGGACTGTCAGAAGCTAGGAGAGCAGGGCGATTAGATCCCGCAAACCTGCTACTAGCCACAATTCAGGGGCGGAGCCTAAGCTGCGTCGGCCAAGACCTTTGGCCAATGGGAAGGGCAGGTTTACAGAATTAAAGGGGAATGAGTGCTTCGACAGAACTACCAAGTCCTGAGTTCCTCAGTGGCGGAAGAGGCCTGGTACCTTTAAGGTGGAATGAGACAGCTGTTCTTTAAAGGAGAAGTAGCCGAGTCGGCCGAGTATTGCTCAGCGGCACGGGCGGGGGGTGCCCGCCTGTGCCTTTAAAGCCGGAGGGGCGGGAGGCGGAGCGGAGGCGGAGGGCGGAGGGAGTCGGCGCAAGATGGCGGCGGGAGGGGCCCAGGCTGCGGCTCTGTGTAGACAAGGGGCGGGGCCGAGAGGGCCACGGGGGTGGGTCTTGAAGAGGCGGGGCCGAAAGGGCGTGTCTTTAAGGGGCGGGGCTAGAGGTAAGCCGGGGGGCCAACGGGGGCCTTGGCTCGGGAAAGAGCTGGGGAGGCATAGCCTAAAAAACACATGGATGGGGGGATGGCTCTCAGTACAGGAACAGACTTGACCCCCTCCCAGTTAAAGGGTGCAAAATACCAATAAGGTAAATGTTGGAAAGTCAGGCTCTCAGGCAAATGGGAAATTACGAGGAGACGCACCCCACTCCCCGAGAGCACCTTATTTCTCTGATCTCCGAGGAAAGAGCACTGGATTTAGAGTCAGGACTTCTCCGTTTGCTGGCACTGTCACTTACTGGCTGTGTGATCTTGGATAATCTCATAATCTTTCTGAGCCTCAGTTTGCTGTTTTTCAAAGAGGATTGAGAGGGATACCTACCTTACAGTGTTGTTGTGGGGAATTACTCAGATAAAGGGTGTGAACATGTTTTTAAAGTGTAAAGGGAAGGGCTGTGTCATTATGAGATGTTATCATTCTTCTCTCTTTTTCTTCCCAGAGACCCCCCCGGCCGCCCTCCTCCTTCCCTTGTTCCTGTGGCTGGGGGGGTACCCCCTCCCTCCACGCCATGGAGCCATCTCCTCTCTCTCCCGGTGGGGCAGCACTCCCCCTGCCTCTATCACTGGCCCCACCCGCACTGCCCCTGCCTGCAGCTGCAGTGGTACACGTGTCCTTCCCTGAGGTGACCAGTGCCCTCCTGGAGTCCCTCAATCAGCAGCGGCTACAGGGCCAGCTCTGCGATGTGTCCATCCGAGTGCAGGGCCGGGAGTTCAGGGCTCATCGTGCTGTCCTGGCTGCCTCCTCCCCTTACTTCCACGACCAGGTTTTACTCAAGGGCATGACCTCCATCTCGCTGCCCAGCGTCATGGACCCAGGCGCCTTCGAGACTGTCCTGGCTTCGGCTTACACTGGCCGCCTCAGCATGGCTGCTGCTGACATTGTCAACTTCCTCACAGTGGGGTCGGTGCTCCAAATGTGGCACATTGTGGATAAGTGCACGGAACTCCTCCGCGAAGGCCGGGCTTCCGCCACCACCACCATCACCACTGCTGCAGCCACCTCTGCCACTGTCCCTGGTGCTGGGGTCCCATCAGGGAGCGGGGCCACCGTGGCCCCTGCCACCATGGGCTCTGTGCGTTCCCATGCCTCCAGCCGGGCCAGTGAGAATCAGTCCCCCAGCAGCAGCAACTACTTCAGCCCCCGAGAGTCCACTGATTTCTCATCTTCCTCCCAAGAGGCATTTGCAGCTTCGGCAGTGGGCAGTGGCGAGCGTCGAGGAGGTGGCCCTGTATTCCCAGCCCCTGTGGTTGGCAGTGGGGGGGCTACTTCTGGGAAGCTGCTGCTAGAGGCAGATGAGCTATGCGACGATGGCGGGGATGGGAGGGGTGCTGTGGTTCCTGGGGCTGGGCTCCGGCGGCCCACCTACGCACCGCCCAGCATCATGCCACAGAAGCACTGGGTATACGTGAAGCGGGGTGGAAACAGCCCAGCACCAGCACCCCTCGTTCCTCAAGACCCAGATCTGGAAGAGGATGATGAGGAGGAAGACCTGGTGTTGACCTGTGAGGATGATGAAGATGAAGAGCTGGGGGGTGGCTCCAGGGTTCCCGAGGCTGGGGGACCTGAGGCTACTCTTAGCATAAGTGATGTCCGGACCCTAACTGAGCCTCCGGACAAGGGAGAGGAGCAGGTCAATTTCTGTGAGTCTTCCAATGACTTTGGCTCCTATGAGGGTGGGGGTGCTGGGGCAGGGCTTGACGATTCAGGGGGGCCAACCCCTTCCTCCTATGCCCCCTCCCACCCTCCGAGGCCCCTGCTTCCCCTGGACATGCAGGGCAACCAGATCCTAGTCTTCCCATCGTCTTCATCTTCCTCCTCCTCCTCACAGGCTCCAGGCCAGCCACCAGGGAACCAAGCTGAACACGGGGCAGTGACCCTGGGGGGCACCTCGGCAGGTGCCCTGGGCATGCCCGGTGGTGCCGGGGGGACCCCTGGAGGGACAGGCGGTGGGGATGGGAATAAGATCTTTTTGTGCCACTGTGGGAAGGCCTTCTCCCACAAGAGCATGCGCGATCGGCACGTGAATATGCACCTCAACCTGCGGCCCTTTGACTGCCCCGTGTGCAACAAAAAGTTTAAGATGAAGCACCACCTGACCGAGCACATGAAGACACACACAGGTCTCAAACCCTATGAGTGTGGCGTCTGCGCCAAGAAGTTCATGTGGCGAGACAGCTTCATGCGCCACCGGGGACACTGTGAGCGCCGGCACCGCCTGGGCGGGGGCGGGCCGGGACCCGGGGGGCCTGCGGGGCCAGCCTTGCCACCCAAGAGAGAGTCCCCTGGAGTGGGCGGGGGCAGCGGCGATGAGGCGAGTGGGGCCACGCCCCAGTCCAGCCGAAGGGTCTGGTCCCCACCCAGCGTCCACAAGGTGGAGATGGGCTTTGGTGGAGGTGGAGGAACAAACTGAAGGGGCAGGCTCCTGGAGGTAGCTTTCCGGATAGAGGAAATAGGGAGCACGAGCCAAGGGGCTCTGTGGCCCTCTGATGATCTCCCACCACACTTAATGTCTTCCTTATCTCTATGGACTTGTATATATTTTGGAGGGGGAACCATGTTGCACCATCGGCCCCATTCCATTCCTCAGCGCCTCTCCCACGAAGTATCCCCGGAACTAAGTCCTTCCTTCCTCTCAGATGGGTACACTGAAGCCCCAGCTCCAGACTAGGGCACATATGGTGGGGGGAGGGAGGGGGGGCATGGAGCATCCTGGAGTCACAGGGTCAAGGGTCAGGTGGTTGTAGTCTGTACCTGAAGTCTGTGTTTGTGTTGTTGTGGGGACCAGGCCTTTGAGCCCCACCCTTGTCCTAGAACCCACCCCACCTCCCTAAGGACGTGCCCTATATTTCCACCCTCATCCCTCCTATCCTTCCTTGGGGCCCCCCCAGCTGGATTCTCATTGAGGAGGGAGTGAAGACAAAGAGGGAGTAAGTCGTAAGAATACAAGGTTTTTATTTTAAATCTTATTTTTTTTAAATGGTGATTAAAATATTTATTGGTCATTTCACTCGGCTTACCAAAAGCCCCTCTGTGTTTGCTGGGGCCCGGGCGCAGGTGCGGGAAGGCGGAGTAACCCAACTCTGCGAAGTAGTCTGGGGGTTGGGGACGGAGGGAGGAGGAGCTAGGGTTGGGGAGGGCCCCGGGACTGGGCGCTGCTGTGTGGTCCAAGAGGGCGGGGCGGGGCCCAGGTCCCCGGACCAGAACTGGACATACTGTTTCGGGATCCCTGCCTGGCCAGTGCGGAAAGCACCTGCCGCCCACGTGCCGCCACCCAATCACAGAGGGGACTTCCTCCGCCTCTCCTGCCGGCCTTTGAAGGAAAGTGAAAGTGAAAGGGAGAAGTGGAGGCTTCGGGGCTGAGCAGATAGCTGCACCATGGAGCCCCTCTCTCTGCTCCTCGCGGTGGCTTTGGGTGAGCGAACCCCGAGACTCTTTGCCCAAGAACAAGGGGGAGGCGGAGAGAGGTGAGCCCATTACGCGCCGGATGCTGGGGGGCGGGTCGCCCCCTCACTCGCGCCCCTCTCCCCCAGCCTTGGTGACCGCCGTCTCGGCGGGACCCGGGGTGATAGAATGCTGGATGGTGGAGGATGCGGGCGGGGGCCGCCTGACCAAGAAACCCGCCGCACTGCTGCTGCGCCAGGGCCCGGGGACGCCACCTCCCCGACCGGACCTCGAACCCGAGCTCTACCTCAAAGTGCATGGTGAGTCGTCCCGGACTCACCCTCAACTCTGCCACTTCCACCGAAACCCCCTCCTCTCTAGGTCGGGCCTCAGTTTCCCCCTGTAAAATGAGTCTGGATTACCTCTTAATCTCTCACTACTGGGTAGTTTGTGCGTTCGGGATTCCCTGGACGCTGTCCTCCCCGCCCCTTTCCTGGCGGCGACTGCAGCAGCAGCTCCCTTCTCCCGGCTCGCAGACCCCGCGGCAGCGCTCCAGGCTGCCTTCCGCCGGTACCCCTCCGACGCCCCCGCGCCACGCTGCGAGCTGAGCCGCTACGTCCCGCTCCCCGCCGCGGCGAAGTGGGCCAGGGGACTGACCCCCGAGCAGAGCTGCCCGCGGTCCCTGGACGGGACTTGGCTCATGGTCAGCATATCTAGCCCGATCGTCAGCCTCTCCAGCCTCCTCAGACCGCAGTCGGAGCCTCAGCCCGAGCCTGCTCTCATCACCTTGGCAACAGGTACGGGGGCGGGGAAGTGGAGAGGAATGGGTAGATAAGGGCCTACATCAGCCTGTGACTCTCGCTGTTAACTGGTTTGCCCAATCGGGGCTTAGTTTCCTTATTTGTAAAGCGAGGCGGTTTGGCTAGGATCGTTTAATCGATCTCAACAGCTTCTTCTAGCTCCTGCCCAGTTTCAAACAAATAAACAATCACAATCCTCGGTTTAGAGGCGGGGCTTTGGAGAAAGTCTGACTTTCCTGACACCGGACCTTGAGAAACCTGTAAGGGGATGGGGTTGGGAGGGGCTCAGAAGCAGGAACTTTTTTTCCTCCTCTCCTCCCAGATCTGTGTCTTGCTAGGTAGACACTGCCATCTTTAAGGTGTTCCCTGTTTCAGAAACGTCCCAGCGCCACCCGTGCCCACATCCGGAGCTGTGGCACTTAGCAAGGCAAAGGTTCTTGCACTCTAGCGCGTTGACCGTTCTTGCCAAACCCCTTCCCTATGGCTTGTGAGGATGCGCTGATTCTGTGGTCACCACATGGTGGGCTGGACTGGGCCAACGAGACAGGGCAGGAGGCCTGGTGGTTCCCACTGCTTGCGTGGTGCAACGCAGTTTGACGGGCAGGGATCTGGCACTTTGCTGAGCTGAGGCTTGAGGAGGGAGTGGGCGGGTAAAGCAAGAATGGGGTACCTAGGAGCTCACCCTTCTCTCAGCAGAGGTTGGGTAGCATAGGAGTAGAGTCATTGGCTTCCCTCAGTTTTGTGAGGTTTTTTTTTTAAGTTGATTTCAAGTTTACGTATGTATGTATGTATGTAAGTATCTCTATACCCAACGTGCCGCTGGAGCTCAAGACCCCGAGATCAAGAGCGACATGCTTTTCCAACTGAGCCAGCCAGGTGCCTCTTGTGTGATTTTTTTAAAAAGATTTTATTTATTTAGTTGACAGAGACAGCGAGAGAGGGAACACAAGCAAGGGGAGTGTGAGAGGGGAGAAGCAGGCTTCCCGCTGAGCAGGGAGCCCGATGTGGGACTGATCCCAGCACTCTGGGATCATGACGTGAGCCGAAGGCAGACGCTTAAGGGCCGAGCCACCCAGGTGCCCCTCTTGTGTGATTTTTTGGTAAACAACACAGCACAACTGGCAGGCCAACCCCTCCCTTCTCCCTTGCCTAGGACCACCTTCCTTCCACCCCCGTCCCTGAGAGTGAATCACCCACAGCACCAGGGAAAGGGACTCAGTCAGTACCCACCGGTCACCTCTGTCTACACTGCCATTCTTATTTCCCTGGCCCCATGGCAGGCAGGGGCAGAGGCAAACTGCTCCCTGTGGGGCTAGTAGCTCTCTCCAGTGGGGAGGAGTGTTTCCCAGGGCTGTTGGCTTCACTGAGGTAGGGGGTGAGAGATGCTTTTCTCTCTGAGTCTGTTTTTCCAACTATAAGATGTGGACGCTATTTTCCGTCTGCCTTTCTGTTGTTGCGACTCTCAGGGGAGACACTTTGTTAATTTATTCACTGGGTCAATATTTATTAGCACCAAGGAGGAATTAGGACCCAGTTGGTTCTCAGTCCAGGCTGCAAATAAGAGTCCTCTTGGAAGTTTCTAAAATATACTGAATAGGGGCGCCTGGGTGGCACAGCGGTTAAGCGTCTGCCTTCGGCTCAGGGCGTGATCCCGTCGTTATGGGATCGAGCCCCACATCAGGCTCTTCTGCTATGAGCCTGCTTCTTCCTCTCCCACTCCCCCTGCTTGTGTTCCCTCTCTCGCTGGCTGTCTCTATCTCTGTCAAATAAATAAATAAAATCTTTAAAAAAAAATATACTGAATCATCCCACTCCAGGCAAATTAAATCAGAATCTCTGAGGTGAACCTGGGCACTTTGAAGGGTCAGGAAGGTGGTCAGATGTAGCTTGTGCTCTCAAGAAGGTTTTCGGCAGATTTGTCATGACTAATTGTAAAGTAGAGTGGAAGACAATTTGGGCCATGAAAGAAGTGTAGATAGGAGCCATGGAGTGTCCAGGTGGGAAAATTTTCTGCTTCTCATAGACCGCCGGGGGTAAAAACTAGTTGCTGTGCTCAGTCTAACTTTTCAAGCATTTCTGCTTGATTGGGGATTGAAGAAAATGAAAGTTGTTGTTTTAATGTAAAATTTAAAATGAGTCCTTCTGGGGGCACAGATCATTGGTAATTTTGCTAATATACATTTATACAGTATTTCTTAGCAAATACTTAAAATGTTTGTTGACAAATACACTGTCCTAACATACTTCGTGTGTATGGTTTTTTAATCCTCATCATTCTTTTAAAACATTGTTTTGGAAATTTTCAAAGACACATAAATAGAGAGACTGGTAGAATGAACCCCATAGACCCATCTCCCACTTGTGTAAGTAAGGTTTTACTACATTGTTTTGTCGACCCTCCTCCTACCTGTTTTCTTTTTTTGAAGTGTTTTAAAGTATATGCCAGGCATCATATGATTTTACTCTTAAGTATTTCAGTAAGGATCTCTATCAAATAAGGACTTAAAAAAAAACCATTGTCATAACAAACCAAACAATAATTCTTTAATATCATCTAATTCCTAGCCTGTATTAAAATTTTGGCAATTTCTCAGTGATGTTATTTTACAGTAGATTTGCTTGAATCAGGATCAAAAACAGGTCTCTGTATATTACATTTGGTTCTTGCATCTGCTTGGGTTACCATAACAAAATATCATAGACTGGGTGTCCTAAATTTATTTTCTCACAGCTCTGGAGGCTAGAAGTCCCAGATCAAGTCTAAGAACAAGGTGCTAGCAGGGTTGGTGTCTGATGAGAGAGCCCCTCCCTTGTGGTTGCACATGGCCACTTCTGGCTGTGTCCTCATTTGGAGGAGAGAGGGAGCTCTCGTGTTTCTTCCTCTTCTTAAAAGGACAGGAGCATATCAGGTTAGAGCCCTATGTTAATGATCTCGTTTGGCCATGATCACCTCTTCACAGCCCCTATCTCCAAATACAGTTTACCCTTGAACAACTGTATGTGGGGATGGAGTTTGGGGGGGAGGCAGTTACAGGCACTGACCCTGTGCCCAGCAGTAGAAAATCTGCATACATTTACTCCCCTAAAACTTAACCACTTGTAGCCTACTGTTGACTGGAAACCTTATTGATAATGTAAACAGTTGATTAACATATTTTATATGTTGTATGTATTACATACTGTATTCTTATAATAAAGTAAGCTAGGAAAAAGAAAGTATTATTAAGAAAATTAATCATAAGGAGGAGAAAATACATTTGTAGTACTGTACTGTAAAAAAAAAACCCGGGGTACCTGGATGGCTTAGTTGTTAGGCATCTGCCTTCTGCTCAGGTCATGATCCCAGGGTCCTGGGATTGAGTCCCGCCTTGGGCTCCCTGCTCAGTGAGCCTGCTTCTCCCTCTCCCTCTACTGTTCCCCCTGCTTGTGCTCTCTCACTCTCTTCTGTTAAATAAATAAAATCTTAAAAACAAAATTAAAAATTAAATTAAAAATTAAAAAAAATCCTGCATATAAGTGGATCCTTACCGTTCAAAACCTGTGTTGTTCAAGGATCAACAGTATTGTCATATTGTGGGTTAAGGCTTTAACAAATGAATTTGGGGTGGTACCACAGACCTTGAATCCATAACAGTTTTGTCTCTTAAGTCTCCATTATTCTATAATTGCCCCACACCCCAAAATGTTATTAGTTTGTCACTTGTTCTGTAGAACTTCCCACATTCTGTATTTGGCCAAGTGTTTCCTCATTGTGTCATTTTCCTCCTTGTTCCTTTTTCCTCCATACCTCCTATGAATTTGATAGATCTAGAAACTTGATTAGATTTGGGTTTAAATTTTTTCAGGAATGCTTTATAACAGTTGTTACAATTCACTTCATTTTTTAAAAAATATTTTATTTATTTATTAGAGAGCGCACAAGCAGGGGGAGCTGGCACAGGGAGAGGGAGAAGCAGGCTCCCCACTGAGCAGGGAACCCAACATGGGGCTCAATCCCAGGACTCCAGGATCATGACCCGAGCTGAAGGCAGACGCTTAACTGACTGAGCCACCCAGGCGCCCCTACCATTCACTTTATTAACAGAAAAGCAAAAACCTATGCAATGCAAGCTGTAAAAACAGGTACAAATTTCCTTAGTGCTCTGGCCCTGTAGTATTTATAATTGTATTTCTCAGAGTCCAGTTTGTGGGAGGTCTAAAATTGCTCCATTAACCGATATGCAAGAGCACTGTTACGTTAAGGGTTAAACTGTAAAACCTGCAGATCTTATTAATCCTGTGGATTGTTTTAACAATTTAAAAGTATGTTTCTGAATTTTGATAAACAAAGTGAATTGTCTACCTTTTTACTTTACTGAACAAAAAGTGTCCCATGAGGTTGAGAGAAGTTTAACCTTGTGGGGCTCAGAAAATAGGATTAAAAATTACATAACCACAGGAGAAGAAAGATTACTTTATGTGGAGGACTGACATTTCTGGGAAGAAGGAGCAGTAGAACTGACCTTGAGGGACATGGAGTATTTAGATGGGGAGGGACCTGAAGAAACCTTATGACCATAGTCAAGAAAGGCCCAATGAGTAGAGTTTCTCCTAGCCACGAGAAAGGGATTCTTTGGAGCTGGTTCTTAGCGTGCAAGAGAAGTCTGGAAGGGTGGGTTGGGGGCTAGATTATCAAGTACCCTGAGATCTGTGCTTTATAGGTGGCAGTGAATCAGCAGAAGTGCGTGTGTGTGTGTGTGTGTGTGTGTATGAGTGCGCACACGCATGCCATTTTCCCAGAAGCCTGCTATTTTACTTGATTCTTACAAAGGTAGGCAAGGATCAGATCACTGGACAAATGAGAAAAATAAAGATTGAATGATTTTCCTGAGATACCCAGCAAGTCCATGAGGAGGATGATGGCAGTAATGAAAATAGCAACACCTAACATTTATTGAGAATTTTCTGTAGCCAGGTCCTGGCATTTTATTGGCATAATCTCACGTATTCCTCTCAACAACCATAGGAATGAGGTACTGATATCATCTCCGTGTCACAGATGAAGAAATCTGAGACAGAACACTTGAGGAACTTGTCCAAGAGCCACCAGCTTGTAAGAAAGCCAGGCTACGAATTGAGCCTGGCTCATTTAGTTTCCGCCTGTGCCTTAGTCACTGGCTTCATGGGTAGCTGGTTTTTTAAACAGGCACGTGACCCGATCGGACTTGTAGCCACCCCGCGTGGCTCCAGTGTGGACGATGAATTGAAGGAGGAAATTGAGGATAGGAAGAGCCGAGAGGAGGCTGTAATTGTCCTAATGGATGGTGGTGAGAACTTGAGCTGGAGACAGAGGTGGGATATCTTCGGAAGACTGAATTAGGGCCTGGTGGGAACAGCACATGGTATGTTATATTTGCCAATTTGCTCATCTGTCTCCCTTCCTAGACTGTAAGAACCTTGAGGGCGGGGACTGCCTATCTTATTCACTGCTCTGTCCTCTACCTTGAACATCATAGGTGCTCAGTAAATATTAGTTGAGTGAGAGAATTAGAGGAAGGAGTCTTGGTGACTCTGTTTGGCTTTAGTGTCCAGGGGCTGGTGGTGATCATTCATCAAGGCAGGGGGAATGGGCATTGGAACGGGGTGAGGGAATGCTGCAGAGATGCTGTTGAGCTGGGGCATGTTAAGTTGGTCTGGCGACGGTTAGCTGTAACCACCGCCAACGCTTTGGTGGACTTACTGTATTCTGGGCACTGTTCGAAGCACCTTTCATATATAGGTGTCTTTGTTATCCAGAATCTGGAACTGAATAAATCTGGGTTGCAGGAAGCACTAAATGACCTAACCCTCATTACAACCCCATCAGATAGGTACTATTATCATCATTACTATCTCATTATTTAGGAGATTAGGCTGAGCAACGGCGAAGTGAAACAACCAGTCCACGGGGCCATATAAATAGCGGCAGATTGGGGATTAACCAGGGCAGCCAGGCTCTGGGTACTTACCTAGTGTACCCTGCCTCAGTAGAGCACAGAGGTCTGTGTTCAGGTCTAGGCTAGAGCCAGAACCTTCCGAAGTCAGTAAGTGCTCTGTACAGCACCAGAGGAATTGCAGCCCTGAGGCATCAGTCTCCTGGTGAGAACCAAGAAAGGCCTGGGCCTTTAAGGGTGGTGCCTGGAAACCAGACTGGTTCAGCCTGTGTCAGAAGTACACTCACAGCCCACTGTCCCCAGAACTTGAGTGGGCTGTGTGCCCAGACCAGCCTTCACTGCCTGTGCCCACTCACTGCCCCTATTCTAGACCTGTCTGTTCACTTTCAGCCACTCTGTGGCCCAGAACAAAGGGGATTTGCAGGGAGGACTAGAAGATGGTGAGTATCAGAAAAGGAGGTGTCCTCTGAGGGGTGGGTGAATTCCAGTTGGGTCCTCCCTATAACTCTATTTCTCTTTTTTCTCTTTCTGTCCCTCATGCCCCATTCTACTCTCTGCTCTCTTCATCTTCCCCAGCTGTGCTGACTGTCCTCACCCACACCCCCACCCCTCGGATCCAACTGGGACAAGATGCTCTGCTGGACTTGAACTTTGCCTACATGCCCCCCACCTCTGAAGCCACTACATCTCTGGCCCGAGGTCCCCCTCCCTTCGGGCTGGAGTGGCGACGCCAGCACCTGGGAAAGGGGCACCTACTCCTGGCTGCAACTCCAGGGCTGGGTGAGCAGATGCCAGCAGCCCAGGAGGGGACAGTGGCGTTTGCCGCTTGGGATGATGATGAGCCTTGGGGTCCATGGACTGGAAATGGGACCCTCTGGCTGCCTGCAGTACAGCCCTTCCAGGAGGGCGCCTATCTGGCCACCGTACATCTGCCGTACCTGCAAGGGCAGGTCACCCTGGAGCTTGCTGTACAGAGTGAGTTGGGCCACAGGGGTCCCCACAGGTCAACGGTGGGCACTGGGATTATGGTGACACCATGATGGCAGAGGGTTGGGGAAAAAGATGGTGCTGGGTGAGTGGCGGGAGGTAGACTGGGGTCTCTGGGAGTCAGAGGGGCAATGGGTGAGGTCCCTAGGAATCTGAGTGACTGAGATGAAGGTTCCCGAATCTGAGGAATAGGGGATCCCTGAGAATAAGGGTTTTAGCATGGGGTTTTCTGTGAAGCACCCTGGGGAGACAGCAGGTTCCCCGTCCTGGAAAAAAAAACCCAAATCCACCTCAGTTTGGGGGAAGCCATAGGCAAACTGAGGGTCTCTGAGGGAGGACAAATGTGGACAGATTTCCCACATGCTCCTTTCCTATTTTCTCCCCAGAGCCCCCCAAAGTATCCCTGATGCCGGCACCTCTTGTATGGGCTGCCCCCGGGGAGGCACCCCCTGAGTTGCTCTGCCACGTATCCCACTTCTATCCCTCCGAGGGCCTGGAGGTGGAGTGGGAGCTGCGGGGTGGCCCAGAAGGCAGCTTTCAGAAGGCCGAGGGGCAGAGGTGGCTCTCTGCCCTGCGCCACCACTCAGACGGCTCTGTCAGCCTCTCTGCGCACCTGCAGCCCATCCCGGTCACAGCCAAACACCATGGAGCGCGCTACGCTTGTCGTGTCCACCACCCCACTCTGCCCGCCTTGGGGCGCAGCGCCGAGGTCACCCTGGAGGTGGCAGGTAGGAGTTAGGAGGAGGATGGAGCAGCCAGGGGTGGGGTGGGGGTCAGGGTTGGCGCCTGGGAGGATACTACAGAGTTCACTCTCCCCCTTCCACCTGCTAGGTCTCTCTGGGCCCTCCCTAGAGGACGGCGTGGGCCTCTTCCTGTCCGCCTTTCTCCTCCTCGGGCTCATCAAAGCGCTGGGCTGGGCAGGTGAGTGTGCCCCTCACTGCTACAGTGACAGTCCCTGCCTACTCCCAGAAGCCTGACACCTATTCCTCCGCCCTACCACTCTGTCATACCACCCCTTCTCATTCTCTCTCCACAGCTGCCTACAAGTCCACTTGGAAGGAGTCAAAGGAGAAGGTAACAGCCCTCCTTCTTTTCTTTCCATTCTCATTTGAGCCCCTTCCTGTAACTCCTCACCCAAAGTCCACCCTGGATTTGAAATTCATACAGACCTGGGTTAACTCCCGCCACCTTGAATATTCTACTTAACACTTCAGTTTCCTTGAGTGTAAAGATGAAAAAAATTACTTAGACAAAAGCGTCCACCCAGTGTCTACCAGGCAGAAAACGGACAGAAACTGTTAGCCCCATTCCTCTGCCACTCTCTGTGCCCACGAGGGTTCATTTATCTCTGGACTGATCATGAGCATTTCACCTCGCTTTCTAGAACCCGGAATTCCTCACCTCCTTTTTATTTCTCTTCCAGAAGGCACAGTGAGGGCACTCGTCACCATCCTGGGGAAGCCGCCATCATCTCAGGCCTGAGCTACTGCAGTAGCGCCCCCAAACAGTACACCATCATCTGCTCATGCTCCCTCCCGTCTCTCTCCACAGAGCAGCTGGAATGCTTTTTCAAAGGACGCAAACCTATAGCATTACTTTTCTTAAAGCTCTAAGGCAGTGGTTCTCAAAATTTTTAAATCTCAGGATCGCTTAAAAATTGTCAAGAACTCTAAAGAGCATTTGGTTATGTGGGTGATATTTATGCTACTAGAACTTAGTTATGCTACTTAGTAAGTTCTAGTAGCATGAATTGCTTAGTAAGCAAGCCCACATTCCATTAGCTGTGAGGACAATTATGTCAATAGACACCTTCTGGAAAGCTCCAGTGTACATTTTCTTAGAGTGAAAAAGGCAAATAACATCTTAGTATTGTTATGAATAGCCTTAACTTCGCACACCCACTGAGCTAGTCTCCAGGACCTCTAGGACAAGGGCCACACTTGGAGTACCAGTGTTCTAGAAGCCAAATCCATTTCTTGTCCTGGCCTATGCATCTCCCGCGCTGGAGCCACTGCCTGCCTCTTCAGCCCCACCTGGTGCCCTCCACCCTTTCTCTGTTCGTCACACCGAAGGCTATTTCTTTTTTCCCAACGGCTCCCACCTTCCCCGGTCTGTTCCCTTTGTCTGGTCCACCCTCGCCGTTCTTGGGCTCCAGACCAGGTCAGCCTCGTTATTCCCTCAGACCTCCGCGTGTCCCTCTTGTGCGGTTCACCACAGTTGTCTTTAAGTGATTGTGCGAGTCGTTGTTAGATGCCTGTCTCCCCGCCCACACTGCTGGTTCCTGAAAGGCAAGAACGTGCCTGTCTGTTCACTGCTGTGTCTCCGCTCCTGCACAGGGCCGGGCGCCCACTGGAGGGCTCTCAGCGCAAGAAATTAGTCCTTTTTTCCTCCGAAGTATTCAAAAGCGGGTGTTCGACCAAAGAACTACTGGACGAAGGAAGCGGCAGCTGGCCTGGGGACCTCCGGGGGGGGGCGGGGACGGCCGGCTAGACCGACGCGGGAAGCGAATCTAATCGTGTGGGAATAAAGTGTTCTAGTGCTCCCAAAACGGTGTCTCATTCTACCCCACGGGTCCCCTTTGCAAGCAAGCACAAAGACTTACAGCCACCTCTGGTCCCTTCCAATTACCCTCGACCCCTCAAACGCCTTGGCGACACCCAACCCTCCGGACAGTCGGGGTCGAGCGCCACTAATGGCGGGCAGGACGCTCTCTAGCAGCGGGCTTTGGTGGGGGGAGTGGTGAGCAGAAGGTACCACACAGACCAGCGCCGAGCGCCGGAAACCCGGGAGCGCCGAATCTAAAACCGGAAGTGGCGGCTTCCTGCTCCGCCCCCTTACGAGAGGGCGGGAACCCCGCGCTCCTCGGAAAACGCGGAGTGGATTCCGGTCCGCTACACGCGTGGGTGTGGGTGGGGAGCGTAACCCCGCGGGGTGGAGTAACCGATGCGTCTCGGCCTAGAACGCTTCCCACGGGAGTTTTAGCCTCGGTGTTGTGGGGTGGAGGGGAATGTCAAATTCGGCTCCTGTCCTCCCTCGGGAGCTGGAGACTGGAATTTTTATTCCAATTAAGTGCGGGGCGACGTGGGCTCCAGGATCCCCGTGTAGGGGGCCCCGAGGACAGCGGAGCTGGGAACCCTGGCTGCTAGGTCCCGGCCGCTGGGCGTCCAGCGCTGCCCTAGTCCGAGGCCCTGGCTCCTGTCCTCACTTCCTTCCCTTTTTGGCTCCTGCTGTCGGAGCGGGCGGACGTGGGGGGGGAGCGGAAAGGGCGGGAGGGCCCGGGAGCCTGGCGGGCGGGGGGGTTACGGGGGGGTGAGGAAAAGCCGAGGAGGGGACTCGGGCCAGGGACTCGGTCGGGGACCCGAGACCGACGGGAACAGCGGCCCGGGACCCGCGCTGCTCCCACCATTCCCGAGCAGGTCAGAGCCAGAGCACCCTGTGACCCTGCCCGTTCCGGTACTCGTGACCCCCCCATCCCCAAAATGCACCAGAGACCCCTATATTCCACTCCTGTGTTGCTTCCGCCCCCAGGACTCCCATACGGTCACCTAGGCACCCACCCGCGTCCCTCCCCTCCCTGATCCCCCGCGCCCACCTGACTCTCCACCTGCCTCCCCTCCGTTTCTCCCCAGGCGCCCCCATGGCCCGACCCCGCTGATTCCTTCACTCGGCCATGCTCCCGCGGCCCCTGCGGCTGCTTTGGGACACGAGTCCCCCCGGGGGAGTCGTGCTGAGCAGCTTCCGGAGCCGAGACCCCGAAGAGGGTGGGGGCCCAGGTGGCCAGGGCGTGGGCGGGGGGCAGGAGGAAGAGGAGGAGGAGGAAGAAGACGAGGTGAGACCCGAGTGGTGGGAAGTCGGGGAGGTATACATTTCGGACACTCTCCACCTTTCTCTCGTGTCTCTGTGTCCCTTCATCTCTTCCTCCCAGCCTCAGTTGTTTCCGCGCCTCTTGCTGGGTGTCTGCCTGTCTCCCCGCTGCGGGGAGTCCCGGAGTTTCTGTGGTTCCCCATGGCAGTGTGACTCAGGACCTGCCCGCAGGAACCTTCCCTGTTCCTGCCAGAGCGTCTGGCTCTCTGTCCTGCGAGTCTCTGGCTCTCCCTGCTTCGGCCTGATTGTGCCTGCCTCTCTGGGCACCGTGTTTGGGTCCCTGTCGCCCTCCTTGTTTTTGTTTGGCGGGGAGGGGTTTGTTTCCACAGTAACCGGCTTCACTGACTCTGGGATTGGGGAAGGAACCCTTCGATTTCGTGACCCCTCCCCCTCTCCCGCTGGGCAACGAGTGGAGGCGGGAAGCCCGGGTTCTTGGACTTTGGAGGGAAGATCCAGGCCGAGTGGGGGGATCACATGCTTTCCTCCGGGACTAATGGTGGTGGCCAGGAGCAGGATTTGGGGGCCCAGGAGGGGCCAGAAATTGGATTCGGGGCCCTGAGGCCGTGGACTCCTGGGTCCAGAGGCTGGGTGAGGGCAGGGTGACTGGCAGGGCTGGTTTTTCGGGATCGGTTGGGGGAGGGGCTGGGGCCACGTGACTCTCTGAGTCTGCTGGTGCCCCCCCCCCCCAATCATCCCAACTTCCCCTTCTCCTTCCTGTACTGGGATGGGAGCCGCCACCTTGAGGGGGGTCTCCCAGCACTGAGGGACCAGGGAAAGGGGGCTAAGGGGAAGGACTAACTCTTGGGGCTTGGTCAGTTCCTGCGGGGGAGGGCGGAGCTTGCGGCTGTTCCCGTGACTGAGTTTCCAGCTTCTCAAGGTCTCTGCCTCTGGCTTTCTGCCTCTCTCGCTTCCCCCTTCTTATCCTTTGCACCCTGCTTCTCTGCTGTGTTGGGGTTCAGCTCTGGGGGGAAAGGGCTACAGCGGTCTCCAGGCCCAGGGTTCCTGCGTTCCACCTGCCCCCCCACTGCCACCCCCTCGACTCCACCGGGCCCTGAGGCGGCTTGGGGGGGGCTGTCTGGGCCCCAGTGGGGGAGACCTGGGGTCACCAGCCCCCCCCACCCCTCGCACTCGCTGGTACTGTCCCCCGCCACCACAGGTGAGGGGTACAGAGGGAGAAGTAGGGCCTGGGGGTGAGGGCTGGGGGCAGTGGGGGGTGGTGTGGGACTGTCTGACCTCCCCTTCCTTGCTCCTCCAGGCCCCTGTGTCTGTCTGGGATGAGGAGGAGGATGGTGCCACCTTCACTGTCACAAGCCGCCAGTATCGGCCTCTTGATCCCTTGGTGAGATCCTAACTTTGGCTTCTCATCTCTGACCCATCATCTCCCAGTACCTCGTCCCCTGGCCAACTTTTTGGCCAGAATGCTAAGTCAGTGGTCTGGAGACCAGAACTCTGCTGTGTGACTTAGGTCAAGTGGCTCTCTGAATCTTAATATAACAAGCCTGGACCTTCTCCTAGATCTGGGATTTTCCCCTGAGATCTAGGGGCTGAGTTGAAAAAAGGGTCAGTGACTTTCCTTCTGTCTCCCCCAGGCCCCAACACCTCCCCCGCGTTCCTCCAGAAGGCTCCGAGCTGGCACTCTGGAGGCCCTGGTCAGACACCTGCTGGATGCCCGGACATCAGGGGCTGACGTGACCTTCACATCAGCTTTCCTGGCCACCCACCGGGCCTTCACCTCCACGCCTGCCCTGCTAGGGCTTGTGGCTGACAGGTCAGGCTCATAAGGGACCAAGGTTATGGAGGTGTCTGGACTTTCTAAAGCCAGAAAATCCCACCAAAAAAGTCAAAGCCACTGGGGGTTTGGAAAAAATGGGCAGATAGAATCTCTTCTCCTTCCCAGGCTGGAAGCCCTTCAATCTCATCCTGCTGATGAACTAGAGAGGACAATAGGGTGAGTGACCCCTGGCTGTTAACCTCTCAGTTCCCTCTGGCTGAGCTGCAGCTTGATATCTGACCCCTGGCTGATTCCCCTTCTCCCAGGGTAGCCATCTCTGTACTGTCCACCTGGCTGGCCTCTCACCCTGAGGATTTTGGCTCTGAGGTCAAGGGTCAGCTTGACCGGCTTGAGAGCTTCTTGCTTCGGACCGGGTATGCAGCAGGGGAGGGTGTTGGGGGGGGCAGCGCTGACCTCATCCGCAACCTCCGGTCCCGGGTGGACCCCCAGGCCCCCGACCTTCCTAAGCCCCTGGCCCTCCCCGGCGATCCCCCTGCTGACCCCACGGATGTCCTGGTGTTCCTCGCTGACCACTTGGCCGAACAGCTGACCCTGCTAGATGCGGTGAGACCCTGACCTCTGACCCCATGCCCCCTGCCCCCTTACCAACCTCTCCCTGACTCCAGATCCTTTCCTTGCTTCCAACCCTTCCTGATCCAGCTCCCAGCCTCCTCTGTCTACTCAGTTTTGACCTTTCCCCTATTCCCGTTGATTGTTACCCTTCAAATCCCATGCCCCTTTGGTTCCTTGGCCACCTGAGATCCTCACACCCCTGATATTGGAAGGCTGACCTCACTTGACTATGAACCTTAACCTCTGCCCTCTGCCCTGCAGGAGCTGTTTCTCAATCTGGTCCCCTCTCAGTGCCTGGGGAGCCTGTGGGGTCACAGAGACCGGCCAGGACATTCCCACCTCTGCCCATCTGTCCGAGCTACTGTCACACAGTTCAACAAGGTGGCAGGGGCCGTGGTCAGCTCTGTCCTGGGGGCTACCTCAACTGGAGAGGGGCCCGGGGAGGTGACTGTTCGGCCACTCCGTCCTCCCCAGAGGGCCCGGCTCCTGGAGAAGTGGATCCGCGTGGCAGAGGTAGGAGAGAGGCTTGGCCCTGTTGGGGACCCTGGTGTGGAGAGAGGTCCCAAAGCTCAGACCTATCTCTGTGACCCCCACAGGAGTGTCGTCTGCTCCGAAACTTCTCTTCAGTTTATGCTGTTGTGTCGGCCCTGCAATCCAGCCCCATCCACAGGCTTCGAGCAGCCTGGGGGGAAGCAGCCAGGTGGGGAGGATGGGGCACTGGATGGGAGCTGAGGGCTGGGAAGAGGCGTGGGGGCGAGCCTGGCCCATCCTCAAGGCTGCTGCCCTCCACCCCCCAGGGACAGCCTCAGAATCTTCTCCAGCCTCTGCCACATTTTCTCCGAGGAGGATAATTATTCCCAGAGCCGGGAGCTCCTTTTGCAGGTGAGGCCCTGTTCGCTGGTCTTCCCAGTCATCTCCGCTCCCCATCCCACACTCAGATCTCCTTGTTCTGTCACTACCAGGAGGTGAAGCTGCAGCCCTCTCTGGAGCCAAATTCCAAGAAGGCCCCGAGGTCTGGCTCCCGGGGTGGGGTGAGTGACTAGCTGGGGGTGGTTGTGAAGGAGTAAGGAGTGTGTTGAGGGGGAAGGTGGTCTGAGAGACGGAAAGGGGAGGCATAGTGGGGAGTGGAGGATGGAATTAAATTTGTCTACCAAGGCAATGGGATAGGAAAGTGCGGAGGGTTGGAGAGCGCTCAGATCGGGCGGGCTTCTGATCCTGACCTCTGACCTCAGGGTGTGGTCCCATACCTTGGCACCTTCTTGAAGGACCTGGTCATGCTGGATGCAGCCTCCAAGGATGAGCTGGAGGTCAGTATGTGTGCGTGATCGTGTGCGCATTGTGATGAGGGAACAAGTGGGCCTCAGGGTCAGACAGACCTTCCAGAAGGATGCTGCAGGGTGTTGGCACTGAACTCCAGGGCTCGAGCCAGATTGCCAGCTTTCTGGTTCTGTTACTTGGGAAGTTGCTTAACTTCTTTGTGCCTCAGTGATCTGTAAACGAGAAAGCAGCAACAGTGTCTGTGGCAGCCCGTTCTCACGAGGCTTAGACGAATCTGTTTAGCAGGCGCTTAGAGCATGCCTGAATGTAAGCACGTGGAGCATTTGTTAAAGGAACAGATACTGGGATCTTGGCAAGTTCCGCATTCTCTCTGAGCCCTAATTTTCTCAGCTGTGACATGGACACCTCTTCCTCCTGTGGTATTCCATGTCAAGGGTGAGCTAGAGTGTTTAGGGCAGGACAGGGACGGGGCGGGGGCAAGGGGAGGGACAGAGGACTCAGAGGCCTAGTGGGTAAAGTGTGTGTCAGTTGGATGCGGATGGGCGTGTTCTCTCTGTGGCAGGGTTGGGCTTCACCCCATCCCCATTATTCTTGCAGAACGGATACATCAATTTTGACAAGCGGAGGAAGGTGAGGGGAGTGCCTGGGCCGGATGCCAGACATCCCTAGCCATGTCCCAGGATGGGGAGACAGAGCGGAAAGTCGGGGGTCCCTGAGTTTTGGCTCCTGCAGTCTGTGGGCTCCTTTCTAGGAGTTTGCTGTCCTTTCTGAGCTGCGGCGGCTCCAGAACGAATGTCGTGGCTATGACCTCCGACCTGATCCTGATATCCAGCGGTGGCTACAGGGGCTCCGGCCACTGACAGAGGCCCAGAGGTGACTGGCTGGGTGACGTGGGGACTCTGGGGCTGGGGCTAAGTGTGGGGATTGGTGTGTCACGTCTTGACTTCTGCCCTTTGGCCCTCTTCACAGCCACCGAGTGTCCTGTGAGGTGGAACCACCTGGTACCAGTGACCCTCCTGCCCCACGGGTGCTTCGGCCAACGCTGGTCATCTCACAGTGGACAGAGTGAGGGAGTCAGCGGTTGGGGGGGAGTGTCTTGGGGAGGCTACTTGGGAGAGGAGCCCTTCTTCCTCTGACCCTGCCAATCTCTTGCCACTCCAGGGTTCTGGGCTCTGTTGGGGGACCCACCCCCCTGGTCTCCTGGGACCGGCCCAGCGTGGGGGGAGATGAGGTGCCTGGAACCCCAGCTCCTTTGCTGACCCGGCTGGCCCAGGTGAGCTCTGTTCCTGACCTCTGACCTCAACACTGAGCCTGCCTTTGCGAACGTTTCTTCCTTGATCTCTCTGCCTTCATGCCAGTCCCCTGTGTTGTTTGTCCCTAGCACATGAAGTGGCCGTCTGTCTCATCTCTGGACTCTGCCCTGGAAAGCACTCCATCCCTGCACAGTCCGGCTGACCCCAGCCACCTCTCCCCCCCAGCCTCCTCTCCTAGGCCTTCTCGAGGTCACCGCCGCTCTGCCTCCTGTGGTTCCCCACTCAGTGGGGGTGCAGAGGGGGCCTCCAAGGGGACTGGATACGGAGGTGGGGGGTCTGGGCCAGGGGCCTCTGATTGCCGAATCATCCGAGTCCAGATGGAACTGGGGGAAGATGGCAGTGTCTACAAGAGCATCTTGGTGAGGAAGCTGTGGGCTGGGGTGGGGGTGAAGGATGATGCCTTGTGGGACTACAGATGTCTTAGGTTTGAATAGCCAACTGGGAGGATGGTTCTAGTTTCAATTCTAACCTTTGGTTATGGTAGCTGTTTTATTTAAAAAAAATTTTTTTTATTTCATTTGTGAGAGAGGGCGCAAGTGCGTGTGCGCGAGTGGGGGATGGGAAGGGGCCAAGGGAGAGGGAGGGAATCTTAAGCAGGCTCCACACCCAGAACCACAGAGCCCAACGCAGAACTGATCTCATGACCGAGACCATGACCTGAGCCAAAACCAAGAGCTGGATGCTCAATGGAGCCACCCAGGCGCTCCTCAGCTGTTTTATTTTAAAGGCTACTTGACATCAGCTGCTGCACCTTGAACTTTGGTGGCCATGTTCGGTTGTCAGAACCAACAGCAGTTTCTTCATAGGGAAGCAGCTCTATTTCACTGGACACCGGGGAGTCCAGGGAGCCACCACATAGGGTTTCCTTGTTCATTCTAAAGTGTTTGACATGAGTAACCAACTGTTTGGTTGGGATCAGTGGTTAGAGCTGAAAGGATGGAAAGCAGAGGTGTTGGCCAACTTATTGCTTTTTTGGTCTCCTGTCCTACCAGGTGACAAGCCAGGACAAGGCTCCAAGTGTCATCAGTCGTGTGCTTAAGAAAAACAATCGCAATTCTGCGGTGGCTTCAGAGTATGAGCTCGTGCAGCTGCTACCAGGGGAGCGAGGTCAGAGGCCATGAGGGAAGGCAGACTCGAGAGGAGAGTGCTGCCCACCCACGGGAATGCTTCCATGTCCGGGTGGTTGAGGGGGGGATGGCCGTGTCTGTTCTTGACGTTCCCTCTCTGAACACGCAGAGCTGACCATCCCACCCTCGGCTAACGTCTTCTATGCTATGGATGGAGCTTCACACGATTTCCTCCTACGGCAGCGGCGAAGGCCCTCTGCTGCTACACTGGGTCTCACCAGCAGCCCTTCTGCCTCAGGAACTCCCCCAAGTGAGGGAGGAGGGGGTTCCTTTCCCAGGATCAAGGCCACAGGGAGGAAGATTGCCCGGGCACTGTTCTGAGGAGGAAGCCCTGCCAGCTCAACAGAACTCCTGGTGGCCATACCAGATGTGGGTAGCCATCCTGAACGGTGGCAGTCTTTTTGCACTGAGAAGAAATCCAGAAAGGTGGCCCAACACCCTGGGGCAGTGAAGGACCACTGGTTTACCAGACAGCCGAGACAGCCAGCTTTGTGGGAACTCGTAATCTTGATAACCAAGTCGGTTACCTGTGTATAGCTCCCTACTTTCCATGAATGCAGCACACAGCTAGTGCTGGAAAAAGGGATCAGTTCCTGATTCCTGGCCACATCATAGCATGCCAAGGGCCAAGGAAAGGCCTACAAGGAGGAGGAGAGGAAAAGCCTAGAGGCTCTGAGCCCTGGGGGGAGGGGATGGCAAGAAGTAGGTTCTAGTAGGAGTTCCTTTTCCTACTTCAGGGGTTCCTGTCACTGTGACAACACTAAGATAATAAACCAAAACACTACCTAAATTTTACTCCCCTGTTCGGTCCTTGCAGTGTGTATGGTCTAGCTGCTGGGAGTGCGGGTGGGGAGATGGCTGAAGATAGACGTTAAGGAACAAGAAGGGGCCCATTGTTTTCTATCACCGTTACTGAAAGCAAGGTGTTGGTTAAAAGTTTTCCTCACAGTAGTCCTCACAATAGGACCCTCTCCACCCAGGTCCCTTTATTTGCTCCTATGTTTTTCTCCTCAGTTGTCACAGACCCACATCAAGTACTAGTCACCCAGTTAAAGTGATCAGTCTGAAGAACAACCCCTGGTTGGAAATTTGTAAGAAACAATTTTAGAACAAAGAAATGGAAGACCAACTTTGTGGATAACGTATAAACTTGGGAGGACTTACAATGTCACAAAACATTCCATGTTGGAATTTTAAATCAGTCTAAGCTACATTCAAACAAATTCTAGAATGAGACTGACTAAGAGAGATGCCAGGGCTTTTTGGAGGATGGCAAGAAATCGTAGCAAGGAGGGTCACAACATTTCATCTTGGGGTCTCAGTTTAGATTACTGTGAGTTCTGCCATTAAACTGACCTTCCCAACAGTTGTGTTATAAATGCTCTTCTCCTGTTTCCTGAAGGGGTGTGCCAACCAAGATAAGGAAGAATTAGGGTTGCATATACAGACAAGTAGGTTTGAGACATTTCAGATTTTAGTCTCAGGAAAGAAGGAAGGATTACTCTGCTGCAGAGAGATTCCAGTTACAAGAATTTGGACCTGACGGAGTAATGTACGTGGTGTACATATAAAGTGGAAGAGGCCCAGGGAACAAATGGAGACAATTATGACAGAAAGTGGCTGGTCAGAAAACAGCCAGGTGTTTTCACATTTTATTAGCTACAGTATAGACCCTAGATCTGCCTCATTCCTTCCCGTCCCTTCCACCCCCCCCCCCAACCCACGGGGTCAGGCCTTTCCAGAAGCCCCTGCCTTGGCTGCCTGCGCCCGCTGGAACTCCTGCTGGAGCTGAGCCAGGGTCTCCCTCTGTTGCTCTGACTGCTGTTCGAGGTCCCGGAGCTGGGATTCGTATCGCTTACTGAGGAGAGGGAAGAGAGACAAAGAAGCAAATAAGGAGAAATTCACAGGACTTACTACTGAGAGTGCTGAAGGCAAGGAGGAGATTGATAGAAAACATGAGATCTGGAGAGGGTTTAGAGGAACTGGACAAGAGGCGGCTACGCGGGAGCTACTCTACAATGGCTCCTCAACACCTCTACTCTAGTGGTGTCAGATGCATTGCAGGGTGGCCGAACAAAGACTCACATTTCAGCTGTGATATAGTCCAGCCTCTTCCCCACAGTGGCCCGAGCCTCTCCCAGCTCCTGTTTGACCAGCACAGGACCCAGAAGTTTAAAGACCACGTTGGACCCATCTAGCAGGGCCAGCTCCTGATGAAGGGATGGGACATACATGATCAGAACCAAAGCCAGTACAGGTCCGTCCTCGCCCCCACAAGTCCTTTCTCACCTCCTTCACGATATTATTTTCTGTTAGTTGCGCTTCAAGCTTCTGCCGCCCTGACATGGATTTACTCAAGTCTGGGGGTTGGGAAAAAAGGCTTGATTAGAAACCTGAAATGTGCCCCCTGACCCCAATCCTGGTGAGAAGAAAATGGAGCTGAGGAAGTAGACAAGGAAGTGGCGGCAGGTCAGTGGGTGGGGAAGAGCACTTGAGATGGGGAAGGAGCTGCATGCGGGGCCTCGGGTGGGGCAGAAATCATTATCTTGGTTTGGCTTTGGGCTGAGTGAAGGGACTGGGGCGAGGCCGCACCGACCCTGCTCCCTTACCCTTCTGTAGCTGCTGATATTTCTCCACTTCTCCCTGTAGCTTCTTCTGGATTAGCTCGGCCATGGCGGGGACGAAGGCCTGCGGGGAGCGGGAGAGGGGCGCTGGGTCTCACACTGTGGAAGGTACCCGAACTCCCCTTTCTGGCCTGGCCTGCGGAAATAACAGCACTCTTGAGAGGCAACCTCCCGGGGCACCGCAGCCTCACCCCAGCCGGGAGAGCCCTCTACCCTGGCCCCGGCGGATGGCGGGCGCAGCAAGACCCCAAAGCCCGCAACCGTAACCCAACCCTACTCACGTTCTCCCTTCAGTATTACTAAACCTGGAAGTAAACAAAGAATGCTGGGAAAAGACGGCGCCGGAAGCTGTCTTCTGATGCATGCCGGGAACTGTAGTTTTGGCATGTTTAATGAACGGTGTTCCGTCCGAAGACTGGACTCAGGAGGTTTTAGGCAAGATGGGGAAACGAAGCCGGAAGGAGAATGCGCACCGTTACTTAGGCCCCAGCCCCGGACTACCTTTCTTTCATTACTCGGGCATAAGCAGCTGCTCCGGATTGCGGGATCAAAGCCTGCCCCGCCCCTCGAGAAAGTGAGCCCTCATTCAAGATGGCGCCTAGAAGGCTTCAGACCTGGTAGGCGCTGATTGGATGAGGGCAGGCGGACTTCCGGGATTTTACAAGCCGTCTGTGGGACAGCTGAGAGGAGTTTGCACGTGGATCGTCGTTCGGGTGGGCGAGATGGAAACAGCCCCCAAACCGGGCAGGGATGTCCCGCCCAAGAAGGACAGACTTCAGGCCAAGAAGAAGGTAGAGACATCTCCTCCCTAGGAAGGGCAGTTTTTAGCTGCGGGGTCCCGGGGGGCGGGGCGGGGCGCGGGCCTATGGACTATTAGAGCTTCTGATGTGCCCGTAGAAACCGCGGAGGTACTGGGAGGAAGAAACCACTCTGACCGCTGTGGGAGCCTCTCCAGGGCCCCCTCGTAACAAGAAGAGGAATCGTGAGCTCCGCCCCCAGAGGCCAAAGAACACTAACATCGCAAAGAAGTCTCGGATCTCCAGGAAACCACAGCTCCCGAAGAAACCCCGAGAACGGGGGAATACTGAGCCTCAGCGGAGCGTGTCCGGGGTGAGCCTGGGATCTGAATAGGTGGCGGGCAAGTCCCCTTGTGCTTTACGGGTGCGAGGATCGGGGTCATCAACCTTAGCCTCTTTGCTAATTGTTTTCTTCTTCCCCAGGCCCAGGATCCATTTCCAGGCCCTGCCCCGGTCCCTGTGGAGGTAGCTCGGAAGTTCCGTCGCATTGACAAATCCAAAAAGGTGAGGACCAGCCGGAGAGTGGGGAGAAGTTGCAGCCCAGGAGTATACGAGTGAGTTGGATGGAGGGGGGCCCTGTGGTTCTACTGGGACCCCACATAATGTCTGGTTCTTCTTCCACTTTTCTCCCACCAACGTTGTTATAGCTGCCACATTCGAAGTCCAAAACCCGAAACCGACTTGAGGTGGCCGAAGCTGAGGAAGAGGAAATAAGTATTAAAGCTGCTCGTTCTGAACTACTGCTTGCTGAGGAACCCGGGTAAGTGGACCCTAATGTGGGCCTCCGCAGGCCCTGCTTTATGGGGCTTTTCTCTCTCATTTTCATGTTGGTCCACCCGCTGCACGTTTGGGAGTTTTACTGCAACTCCAGCACTCACTCCTAGGTTTCTGGAAGGGGAGGATGGGGAAGACACAGCAAAGATACGCCAGGCCGACATTGTGGAGGCTGTGGATATTGCAAGTGCAGCCAAGGTGAGGCTGAGTTGAAAAGGGGCCACTGGCTGGATTGGTGGTGCAGAGCAAGGTGGAAATGGGGACTAGAAGAGGGAACAACTGAAAGGAGCCACTTCTTTCTTGATTTTTCCCACCACTCTTTCCTTTCTCAGCACTTTGATTTGAACTTGAGGCAGTTTGGACCCTACAGACTGAATTACTCCCCAACCGGGAGGTAAGGCTGGATAGCAGTGTGTTGAACTAGGATGTGGTTCATCTGCTTAACCACTTCAGCCACGCCCTCCTCGGCCGTACCAGTGTATGTTTAGGCTGATGATGTGGGGAGGGTCCTGTGATTTGCTTGCATGTGAGGGTGAGCATATAGAGGAGGGGCTGTGGTGGGACAGACCTCAAACGGTCTGAGTCAGGGTGTTTTCCTGCACTGACACTCTACCTGTCCCCTGCCTCCAACAGACACCTGGCTTTTGGAGGGCGCCGGGGTCACGTGGCCACCCTGGACTGGGTAACAAAGAGGCTCATGTGTGAGATCAACGTCATGGAGGCCGTGCGGGACATCCGGTCAGTGTGGGTGAGGCATCCCCTTCCGGAGAATGACCGTGCCTTGACCCCCTTTCCACTGAACAACTTCTCCTCTCCTTCCAGGTTTCTGCATTCGGAGGCATTGCTCGCTGTCGCTCAGAATCGCTGGCTTCACATCTATGACAACCAGGGCATCGAGCTCCACTGTATCCGCCGCTGTGACCGAGTCACAAGGCTGGAGTTCCTGCCTTTCCACTTCCTCCTTGCCACGGCTGTGAGTGACTACGGAGCACAGGGACTGGGTGGCAGCCCCTGAGAAGACTGCTTCTTCTCTGGGATCCCAGTAGAAGGACAGAGGGCAATCAGGACTCATTCTCTCTCTCTTTCTCAGGCAGAGACAGGGTTTCTGACCTACTTGGATGTGTCAGTGGGAAAGATTGTGGCAGCTCTGAATGCTCGGGCTGGACGGCTGGATGTCATGACTAAGAACCCTTACAATGCCGTCATCCATCTCGGACACAGCAATGGTTGGTCTCTGGCTGAGCTTTGACTCTCTGATCACCCTGACCAGCTTTGCCTCTATGTTTGTACTTTGCAAGTGCCTCCAGGTTGCCTCTGTTCCTCCCTCTCGTTACCCTTTGGCCTTGAGACCCCGTCTTTCCCAGATGTGATCACCTCAGCGCCTATTAGTAACTTTGGCTCCTCTCTCCTGACACCCAGGTACCGTGTCCTTATGGAGTCCGGCCATGAAGGAGCCACTGGCAAAGATTCTCTGTCATCGGGGTGGGGTCCGGGCTGTGGCTGTAGATTCTACAGGCACGTAAGTCACTTGTTTGGTCATGAGGTGCTGGGGAGGTCATAGCTGGGTAGAAAGGTATAGAAGGCAGTGTGCCTTTAGGAGCACAGACTCACAGTCAAGCTGTCTAGGTTTAAATCCTCGTTGGGGCACCTGGGTGGCTCAGTCGGTTAAGTGTCTGACTCTTGGTCTCAGCTCAGGTTTTGATCTTAGGGTCGTGAGTTAAAGGCCTGCATTGAGCTCCATGATGGGCATGGAGCCTACTCAAAAAAAAACAAGAAGGTAAATAAATCCTCGTGTTAACCACTGACCAGCCATGTAAGTGTGGGCACATTTCATAACCTCTTTGTGCCACATACTTTCCTCGCCCCAAGAGTAGGGATGAGTATCTAGCTCAAGGGTCAGAAAGCTTTTTCTGTAAAGAGCCAGATAGTAAAAATTTTAGGTTTTGCTGGCCAAGAGGCAATCTGAGTGTATCATATAGGTATTTTAGTAAGAGAGAACAAAGCATCACAAATATTTAAGCAATAAAATTCAAAATATAATAGTTACAGAATATAGTATTTTTGTAATATAGGTCTACTAATGGGAAAAATTGGATTCTTCTTTTTGAGGATAACATTTTGCTCAATTGAGGTTCAAAGTTATGTTCTAAATCAGCAAACCCAGTTACAAATGTTTATCTGTTAACATTGATCTCTGGAGAGATTTTACCTATTTCATCTTCAAAGACCTCTTTCACACAGATGATGAGATAGGTGGTATTTGAAACGCTGTCAAGTTATAACTGTGTCACTGTGAGTTGTCATGAGCCCGCAAGTGGTGCAAAGAGGTGACATGCAACATGTGGTGTCGGTCCTGACTGCTCTCCCAGGCTATTGTAGTACAAAGGCAACCACAGAAGAAGCCAGTGAATGAGTGCAGTCGTGCTCCGATACAACTTCCTCTGTGGACGCTGAAATTTGAATCTTCTATGTAATTTTCACCTGTTTCAAAATATTTTTGAACTTTTCTGGGCGCTTAAAAATGGCCAAACCATTCGGAGCTTGAGGGCTGTCCAGAAGTAGGTGGTGGGCCAGAGCTGTTTGGCTCATGGGCTGTAGGTCACCAAGCCCTGGGCTTAGTTCGTAAAGCCGTCCTCGACGTTAACGTGAGTTAAGGCATATAGAGTTTAGCATGGTGCCCAGGGAGTATGAAGCCCCGGCTTTCACCATTGGCATCATTGAAGGTGATCGTTCTCTTTAGGCCCGGTTGGTGACGTGAGGGATAGGAATGGTGGGCCTGCTCTGAATTTCTACTCTTGGGGAGTTTGCAGCTGCCCCGCTGTGCCGTCAGGGGTGTGTGTGTGTGTGTGTGTGTGTGTGTGTGTGTACATACCTGGCGTGCTGTGTTCCATACAGTTCCCTCTAATGGGATTAGTGGGTGTTCCTCTTAATTGCTTTATTAGGCACTCGCAGGCACCTGCTGCGGGCTGGGCTCTGGGCTGAGGTTCTAGAGGCCATCGAGCCTGCCCTGTACAGTATTCCACTTTATGTACAGAGATGGGGGGCTGTAGTTTATGGAAATGATTATTCAGGAGATGCATTGAATTTCTACTGCGTTGTCTTCTGTCACCCCAGACTTAATGTGTCCGTCGCGGGACAGGTCATCCCACTCCCTGACTCCTCCTTGCTTGCTCCCTTTCTGCCACATTTTCCTGTCACCCAGAATTTGACTTGACACCTCTAGCTACACAGCCCCATGGTCTTCAGCTATCAGGAAGGGCAGGAACCAAATTGCTGCTTCCTGGGTGCTTCCTGGGTGCCCAGGTTCAGCTACTTTGGTGACATCACTTCAATACTGCCCATGACCCCCTGCGAAGTCCCGGCTGCTGTCCCCTGGAGGGCCCTCCGAGGTCTGTTTCTCTCCATCCTTGCGCTCTCCTTTGAAGGTGCATGACGCTCGCAGCCACTTTCCAGCCTCTGGTTCTTCCTCCTTCTGGCGTGTCCTGGTGCTGTTGGCAGACTGATCTTTGCCACAGCTGTTTTCTTCCTCTCACACTACTGTGCAGGAATCTTCTACATGAGGTATAAACCATGTAACTTTATTTTTAAATGGTTTTAAAGAAAGTCAGGAAAAGTAACAGCCTGGTAGCCACCAACTTATAAAAACCTTCCAGATGCTCAGACCCCCTTTGTCCTCCCATAGTTGTTGTATCTTTGGGGCCAAGTGATTTGTCTCAACTGTTTTTACTCTGTATTTGTGCCAGCCTGACTTTAGGAGAGTGCTTTCTGTGGACCCCTGAATCTAAGCTGTGATTTGCCTTCTCTGGGCTGTTTCGGTCAGGTAATGCTGTGCCCAAGGCCTAATCACTTAGTTCCCTGAGATTTGGTCAACACCTTGAGAACAGCTGTGGTCCTTGATCTTAGGCCCACCTCTGCTTATCTCTGGTCCTCCTCGGAAGCACCTCAGACAAGCCCCAGGGGCTCCAGAGATGAGGCTTAGTGTCTGCCTTAAGAGGCATTCTGGAAGCTTGCATTAGGATTGGATTGAATTCTCAGAGCTAAACTGTTTTCTGCAAGTTTAGAAGCATGGTAGTGTAGCCTGGATGTCATCCAGCCAGTGGGCTGGGATTTGTGCAATGGATCCCAAAGAGAAGTGGGGAGAGAAGCCAGCATGTGCCCTTGAGTTGTGGGTTGACTGAAAGGTTTGACCCTGTGTCCGAGGAGCCCTCAGTAATTCCTGGCTAGCGCTGGTGGTCGTCCTACCTGCTGTAACTGGGGCCTTGATCGTCTTGTGTCTGCAGTACAGTCCAGCTGGGCGTGTGTTCAGCCCCATCACAGGGCTCGTCCCTCTCGTAGGAGCCCCTCAGTTCCCTCTTCTGAGGTTGACAGCCAAGAAGAAGAGAGTCTGTGGCCTCTTGGTAAACTGACATCCCCTGGCCTTGCTGGTCTCCCTTCAGCCTCCCTCTCAAACTCCCAACCTCTGAAAACAAACAGCCACAGTGCAGGATTCCGAGAGTGTTGCCCTCCCTTCTTCCAGGCAAACAGGGTGGGGCACGGTCCTCCAGCGCATTGTCATGTTTCCTCTGCTTTTCTCAGCTCCATGCAGGCTTCAGCTTGTCTGCTTGTCTCTCATTGCCAGAGAGCAGTGTTGGGGAATCTGGGTCCTCAGTCTGAGTTTAAAGAGCCCCTCCGATTTGTCCCCTCGTCATCCTGCTGACCTCCTGTCCCACCAGTCCCGAAAACAGACCTGTTTCCATCTCACCTCCACGCTGTGGTGTTCTTTCATTTTACCTGCTGTGTTTCTTGTGCTTCCTTGAGAATGACCTCGAACAGCTCCAATCCCAGTTTTATTATGAAGTCCTCCCTGACTACTGCTGTCAGTCCTTTTCTTTGCTGAGCCACTGTGCTGTGTGCGCGGCAGAACATGTCATTTCGGTACAGGTGGACGTGTGCGCTCTCCCTTCTCTGAGCTTCAGTTTCCTCATCTGTAAGACTTTACGCCTGCACTTGGTCACAGCCCTGTTCAGTAAGCCCACACAACAGATTCATTGACTGCCCCCTCTCCACCAGGTACATGGCCACCTCTGGCCTGGACCACCAGCTGAAGATCTTTGACCTACGAGGGATGTTCCAGCCTCTGAGTGCTCGGACCCTGCCCCAGGGAGCGGGGCACCTGGCCTTTTCCCAGCGGGGACTGCTGGCTGCAGGCATCAGTGATGTGGTGAATATATGGGCAGGGCAGGGCAAGGCCAGCCCACCCTCCCTGGAGCAGCCTTACCTCACCCACCGGCTCTCAGGCCACGTGCATGGCCTTCATTTCTGCCCCTTTGAAGATGTGCTGGGGGTGGGGCACAATGGCGGCATCACCAGCATGCTGGTCCCTGGTGAGTGGGCCAGGGGATGGGATCCGTGTCAATGAATTCTGGGTGAAGTTTGGGTTGGCTCAAGACAGCCAGGAGCAAAGGGCTTGGTTGGGTTGGAGCTGCTGGGCTGGGTTCTGTTTATGGCTCCATGCTTCTCTGTCCCTCTAGGGGCTGCTGAACCCAACTTTGATGGCCTGGAGAGTAACCCTTATAGGAGCCAGAAGCAGCGCCAGGAGTGGGAGGTGAAGGCCCTGCTGGAGAAGGTGAGCATGAGCCTGTGTGTGGTTTGGGCTGGGGTTGGCGAGAGCTCTCCATACCCCAAGAGTCTTGGCAAGAGTGGGATTTAGCAGCCTCTGGCCTCCGTCCCTTTTTGGGTTAGCCTCCTGTGACCCTTTCCTATGCCTCTGACACCTCCAGGTCCCTGCAGAGCTCATCTGTCTGGATCCACGAGCCCTGGCAGAGGTTGATGTCATCTCTTTGGAGCAAGAGAAGAAGGAGCGGATAGAGAGGCTGGTATGGAGCAGGCCCCAGTGCTCAGGCCCTACTACCCTCCCCATGCTCCCTGTGCCATGTCCCCCGAAGTACGGCACAGCAGATGGGGGCTGCCACATTTCCCGGACTCTGAGGATTTCACCCTTGTCTAACCCCCATCTTAGGGCTACGACCCTGAGGCCAAAGCTCCCTTCCAGCCGAAGCCAAAGCGGAAGGGCCGCAGCTCGACAGCAAGCCTGGTGAAGAGGAAGAGGAAGGTCATGGATGAGGAGCACCGGGTAAATGATCATTGGGGGATGGGCCAGGCATCCCATGGGCTGCACCCTCCTGCCAGTGCCTCTGCTCTTGGCAGCCTGCCACTTCTCACCTTGCCCCCGTCTCCCCACCCAGGATAAAGTCCGGCAGAGCCTTGAGCAACAGCCACAGAAGCAAGAGAAGAAGGCCAAGCCCCTGAGGACCCGGCCATCTGCCCTGGACAGATTTGTGCGCTGAGCCATGCTCCACGGTGGCCTGAGAACAACAGTCTGTCCCCAGGATTGCCTGTGGGGAATTGGCCCTGTTCCTTGGAATAAGGAGGGGGCGGTGTGCGCCTTCTCCAGTTGGGGAGGGACAGCTGGCTCCAGGGCTGGGTTGGTATTAAAGATTTTTTTTTTTGGATAATATGTCTAGATCATCGTGGAAAACTGTTCTCCTCCCTTTGCCTAGTATGGGACTACTCTAGGATCTGAGGGGATCATGGTATCCTCCTTCTTCCCCCACCCTGTATTTATCACTGTGACCTTAGCCTTGTTCTTTAGGGGCCTTCCTCCTCTCTTTCCCATGTCCCTGGCGATGTCCTTCCCATCCAGCATGGTCTGGCAGCCTCCACGCTCCCCAGGTTTGCGTTCTTGGACTCCTGGTGAGGACCACGCTGAACTCGAAGAGGTAGACAGACAAGTTTATTGAGGAGCTTGTGCCCCTCCTGTGCCATAGCTGGAGAGAACCACCCCAGCATTGTTTTGCTCTTCCTGGTGACCATCACTGGGGCTGGCAGGCCGGGCCCCGGAATTTCTCCTGTATCCCTCCATCTTCAGTAATAGAGCCTCTGATAGAGGACGCTGGTAGCTGCAGCCAGTCAGGGCCCCCTGCCTTGGGCCTGGGCGAGAGAAGGTTGTGGGGGTGCCAGCTAGACCCTCACTCACTCCTGTGGCCTGAGGCACACTCAGCTGTGAAGCCAAGCTATTACCCGACACCGAAGGATGCCCAAAACTTCCTGGAGCCAGGAGCAGAAGGGTGCCGTCCTTTCTCCTTCAGAGCCGCCCACCAGCTTCCAGGCTTCCTGCATTTTCCAAGGGTCCAACTTATGGGATGTCAGCAGGAATTTCCCATAACAGCACCGGTCCAAGGGGTAGTGGGTGGCCCCAGCCAGCTTAACACAGTGGGTTGGGGTGAGGCCTCCCCGTCGGGCGCTTACCCCCACAAAGACATCCTCCAGTGGCAGAGAGGGTGCCCGGCTGGCCACTTTCAGGATGAGCTGCACAGCAGAAGCTGACAGCACGTATCCTGTGCCAGAGGCATAGGGTGGAAAGGGGCCCCAGGTGGGAGGCCACTGCTCCTCTGATATCTGGTGCTTGCTCCCTGGTGTCCGAGAGGGGTGAACCCGCCAGTGCACACGGCCCAGGTACAAAAGAGGCGTTGGCTGGCTCCTCAAGACAGACCCTACTTCCCAGTCTTCATCTCCAACCTCAACCTCTCTTGGAGGCGGCTCCTTGCCCTTCTCCCATTGTTCCCAACGGCCCCCTCGACGAATCAGCTCTGATACCAGTTCGGGGACATTGACAAACACGTCATCGTCTGTCTTGAGTATGTAGCGGGCCATGGAGCAGTGTTTGTTTGCCCAGTTCAGCCCGCTGAGGGTCTTGAGAGTAAGGTTACGGTAGGAGTCCCGGAAGGCCGCCTGCAAGATGTCCCCCTGGACCGCTGCCTCCTGCACTAGATCGATGCCGTGGGGCTCCCTCGTAGGATGCCACAAGCTTGGCTCTCCGAGCAGAAAGAGAGTCTGCACCCTGAGCCCCCGGGCCTCGCGCAGCCCGCCCCACGAAGCCCGAATGGCATTTCTTTGGTTCAGGTTGTCTGGGGCCGTGCACACAAGGATGAGCAGGAAGGGTGGGGCGCCGGGACCCCTGCACGCCTCTTCATTGGGGATCAGGAGGCGGGGCAGGGCCAGGGGCGGCCCTGGGGAGGCCGGAGCCGGGCGCAGGGAGGCCAGCGAGAGGCTCAGCAGCTCCTCCCCGATGCCCGAAGGCCCGAAGAGGGTCCAGATAATCACCAGCAGCAGGGCGGCAAGGAGAAGGCGCCGGAAGAGGCTGAGGGGCATGGTGTGGGGTATCACAAGTGACCTGGAGAGAAAGAGGAGGGCGGTTAGTGGGCGGACGCCCCAGGTGTACGTGGCCTGAATCCCTAACCGGCCACGCCTGGGATGGAGCGGACGGCTGGTGCGCGCGGCCAGTACCGGCGCCGAAGAGCGCCGAGACCCGGGAGGCGGGGGGAGGGGGGACACAGCGTAACTGCGGGGAGGTTACCTTGTCGGGGCCCCGCCGCCCCAAAGCCCGGCTCCATGGCGAGGTTTCGTTGCGGCGCTAGCCGCCCCTCCCCCGCCCGCGGTGGCGGCTGGGTCCCGCCCCCCTCCCTGGGAGGATGTAGGGCCGCACGCACACCCGCCTCCCCGGAAGCTGCTTAGAAGCTTCGCGGCCGCAGCTGACGGAATACGGCAGGCAGAGCACCGGCGGCAGCCGAATCTGGAGCGTACCGCAGTCGCGGAGGCGAACGCAGGACAGCCTACCAGCCGCGGCCAACTTCCTCAACCACACGCTCGCCCCCTCGCTCTGCTGCGGAGCCCAGCTCTTCCGGGTCAACGATTTAAGAGGATTTCATCCCCACCGGTAGCCCATAACTTCCAGGCCTCGGCGCCTCCCCCCACCCCGCAACTTTTAAAAAGAAAACTGGCGGTCAACTGGTTAGGCCCAAGGTACCCACACCAGCTAAGCCCTTTTGCACACCAACCACCGGGGGCCTCGGTTGTCTTGAAACTGCCTTGGGACACCCCATCATGGGGGGGGTGTCTTATATAGCTCTTCCGTTCAAGGACGGGCACCACAGGGTTGCTTCAGGTAGGGCGGGGAGTGGCAACACCACTGCGCCATCGCTTTGGCCCAGATAGGGGGCGGCTGGTTTGGGTAGCTGACTGCAGCAATCAACCAAGAAAGGAAAACCACCCACAGGGCCCAGCTCGATAGTTTTCCCTATCAGGTCCCCAAAAGAATGGAGAGAATCACACAGAAGAAGCCTTAGGTGTATAAACGATTTTATTAACAGACAAGGCCTACAGATTTATTTCTTCTTGGACACACCCACGGTGCGGCCACGGCGCCCTGTGGTCTTGGTATGCTGGCCTCGCACACGAAGTCTGCAGGTGAGAAGAGAAGGGTCACAAGTTACACACAATGCAAAGGAAATGTCTGGAAAGAGAAGGCAGAGCATGACAAATCTCTGGGAGTCTAGGGGCAGGGAGGGAGAGGAGACTCCCACCCGTACTTACCCCCAGAAGTGGCGCAGCCCTCTGTGGGCCCTAATCTTCTTCAGTCTCTCCAGATCTTCACGAAGTTTGTTGTCTAGACCATTGGCCAGGACCTGGATTTGGAAGAGACGGTGAGGAATGTTCTACCCACTGACCTCCTACTACTAATTCTAACTAGACACCCTGCCTCTTCCTTAATCTCTCCCAATCTCAATACACACCTGGCTGTACTTTCCATCCTTCACGTCCTTTTGTCTGTTCAAAAACCAGTCTGGGATCTTATACTGGCGAGGATTCTGCATAATGGTGATCACACGTTCCACCTAACAGGCAGGAGAACGGTCAGATACAGAGGGCTTCCCTTCAAAGGCAGGCCCAAGCCACAGCCCCCCTTCTTTGTCCTCACCTCATCCTCAGTGAGCTCTCCGGCCCTCTTGGTGAGATCGATGTCTGCTTTCCTCAACACCACATGAGCATATCTTCGCCCCACACCCTGAGAAGAGGGTTTGGAATTTGGGGTTGAGTCTGATTTTTTTGGTTCCCTTTATAGCCCCACTATTCAAAAGCACACAAAGGTTAGTCCTGCAACCACCCGGTGCGTTATTACTTTTCTAGATACAAAACCAAACCATAAAATAGGAGAAAAACTTTTTTCTTACAGGGACAGGTCTGAAAAGCAAAATCTTTTCACACTGCTCAGCATATACAGCCGTCAAATATTGGCTGTTAAAAGACACTGCAGCAACACCCAAGAGCATACCTTCTAGTCTCTGCATTGTAAAGGCTTGGTGCTCTCAAAGCTTATATTGCACCAATGCGGCAAGACTAAGGGCTTCTACATTAACATGGTTGATCAAGGGGGTAGGATTGTGGTGCTCTGGGTCTCTAAGGGTCATAATTCTTTGGGCAGGTCACCCCATTGCTATGATCACAGTTTTCCAAGATCACAAACTTGGATTTTGTCAGTGCCCAGAGATGACCAGGCCACAGGGAGCTAAGTGCCCAAACCAAACTAAAAAGAACTAATGCTTACACCGGTGGCACTGTATTAGCACCAACACCAGTACTCCTTGCCACCCGATTCATGAAGCAAACATCTGAATAGAGAAGGATGATATGCTGGGTTAAATAGTGCCCCTCCCCGCCACATATGTCCATCTAGAATCCCAGAACATTACCTTATTTGGAAATAGGGCCATTGCGAATATAATTAGTTAAAATGAGGTTACACTGGATTAGGGAAGGCCCTGAATCCAATGGCTGGTATCCTTATAAAAGGAGAGGACAGAGTGGAAGGCCATGTGATAGGAGGAGCAACACAGCTAAGGAAAACCAAGGACTGCTGGCAAGGGGGATTCCTAGAGCCTTCAGAGGGAGCATGGCTCGCTGACACCTTGATTTTGGATGTTTGGCCTCCACAACTATGGGAATAAGTTTTTGTTGTTTTAAGCCAACAAGTCTGGGGTAACTTGTCTCAAGCCCCAAGAAATGGAGAGAGATATTACCCCTGTGTAAGAAGTGACCTAGAGGGGTGTCTGGGTCGGTTACGTGTATGTCTTCAACTCAGGTCATTATCTCCTGGTCCTGGGATCAGGCTGCACACAGGGTTCCCTGCTTAGCTGGGAGTCTGCTTCTCTCTGTCCCTCTGCCCCCCCCCAACTGTGCACGCTTTTGCTCAAGTATCTTAAAGAAAAAAAAAGTGACCTAGAAAATCAAATTATCAGGTTGATTCAGAAGAGATTAAGGTCTTGGGACACCTGGGTAGCTCATTCAGTTAAGTATCCAGCTCTTGGTTTTGGCTCAGGTCATATCTCAGGACTGTGAGATCAAGCCCCGTGTTGGGCTCCTCTCTCAGCGTTTAGGATTCTCTCTCTCCCTCACATTCTCTCAAATAATCTTAAAAAATGAAACAAACCCCCCACCCCAAACCCAACAAGAGATTAAGGTCTAAGTCTTTCTCAAATATAAATATAGTTAAAATAGTTATGTCTGAGATTTACTTTTAAATGACAGGGAAGAATATAGATGAACAAGATTTCGAATTTTTGTTAGATATTCATAGGGGCTAATTTTCTTCCTTCTACTTTTGAATGTTTAAATTTTTCCAATAATCTAGTTTTTAAAGAGTTGCTGTAAGCTTTTTTAAAAAGTAGGCTCCATGCCCAGCATGGATCCCAATGGGGGAGAGGTGAGTCTGAATTCATGACCCTGAGATTAAGACCTGAGTTGAGATGAAGAGAAGAGACAGATGCTTAATTGACAGATACACCCAAGTGCCCCTGGCTAAGATTTCTGATAGCCCTGTTCGTGGGCTGATATTGACTTGCCAACTTTCTAAGTTAGATCCCTTTTCTCTTCCAAGGAGACCACCCTGTTTTCTCGATCCAAAAGAGTAAGTCAGGGGACCATCACTCATATTTGTTGTCCAAGAGCCTTGACCATGTAAGAAGTGACACTAACTTAATTCTATTCTTGTAAAGTATTTAGTAGTGTTACTCACTGGACAGGACACAAATTCCTCAGAAACAAGGCCAGTGGTACCTCTCAGTGATTATGCCCAACTCCAACCAGGTTTCCAAATAACCCATAGAGGGCAGTATCACCCTGATTTAGAGGAAATGCAGAGGAACAGGCAACCTTAAATAATACCCATAGCAAAAGTCTACAAGTTGAAACCAAACATTTAGGAAGGAATCATGACATAGAATAATCTTATAGGGTCTGTATTACCTCTCAATATCTTCTTCTTACTGTCAACCTCCACTTCATTCCTCATCCTTCCCCAGCCAATTAATCTCACTTACCACTTCTTTAGCCACATCTTCTGAAGAATCCTTTCCCCATACCGTACTTCCCTCCAGTTTCCAAGTATTACCCCTCCATTCTGGATCCTTAACAAAAGATCCCCTCCTCGTCAAGCTTTAGTTCTCTCACCAGAGTAGGAGCTAGCTGCATTTGCTGGCTCTCCGCACAATTAGCAAAAATCTCTATCATCTATCTCTAGGAATAACCTTTCCCACTGATAAACAAAGCATCAGGATTCCTAAGAGACTTACTACAAAGTTCACAAACTACCTTAAAGTCCTTTGGTTAAGTTGTTTTAAGTGGACTACAAAGGCTATGACACATTATTGGAAGTAAATACAAAACCAGTTAATTTCAAAGAGGGAAAGAGAAAGGGTTTAATACAAGCATACCATTAATCATGACCATCTTTTATACAGGCACATCTTGTTTAACTGCACTGTGCAGATACCCTGGTTTGTTTTGTTTACACGTTGAAAGCTGTGGCAAATCCTGTGTCAAACAAGTCTATCAATGCTATTTTTCCAACAGCATTTTCTCACTTTGCACTTCTGTCACATTTTGGTAATTCTCACAGTACTTCAAACCTTTTCATTATTTTATGTTATAGTGATCTGTGATCACGACTCCTTGAAAGCTCTCAACGATCTGCATTTTTTGTGATAAAGTATTTTTAAATTAAGGTACATACTTTATTTTTAGACATAATACTATTACACACTTAATATTAACTACAGTGTAAATGTAACTTGCATATGCCCTGGGAAACCAAAACAATGCATTTGACGCACTTTATTGTCTGGAACTGAACCTGCTGTATAGACCTCTGAGATATGTGTTTGTATTCACTATTCCATTTAAGCCTCATAGCAACCCTTAAAAAGGTACTAGTATATTTTACACTGCCTTTCTAGATTCACATAATGACAAAAGAAAGCAACCTTTTTATTTACCATTTAAGAACAAATAAAAGCTGTGCTTCCTGCAGTGTAACATGAAAAACCAAAGGAATCTGATCAATTTTGTGAACCGTAACATGAAAAACCAAAGGAATCTGATCAATTTTGTGAACCGAAGCTAGCACATACAGTTTTGATTGAACAAGTTATCTGTACAATATTTATGTTTCCTTTAAATTCTTTGAAACCATGCTACAGTATCCCTGGATCCATTTCCTAACACTGCATGAGCACTTACGACGAACCAGAAGCTGGGGACTGTGAACAAGACAGGACTGTCCCTGCCCCCACAGTATCCACATACTAGCAAAAAATACATTCAGCTGTACTCACAATTATACATACTAACCAAAAAATAAATAAATAAATACGGCAGAATGTCCCCAACTGGAAGGCCAGTTTGTTAGGTTGGTTAAAGAAAACATCCAAGCTTATATTCACTGACGTAATGCATACAATGAGCCAAATACTGGTTCCCACCAACTAAAAATGCATTTCATTCACCTCCGGCATTTGGAATAAATGCTCTGCTCAAGATGTACCAATACCCCTCCCACTGCCCGACTATGGGTTTCTTCATACTTAGAAGTCTGTTGTCATTTCTACCCCTCCCAATGTACAATTGCACAATTTCTAGGGCATACAGATTTCACAGGAAGGGTTGCTGTTATGATGCACTGCTGTAGGGGGCAGAAACCAAACTTAGAAGAACCTCACATGATGGTCCAATAAAATTTTAGCGAATTCTAGTAGACAAGGCAACACTCCCCATCTGCTAAGAGAGAAGTTATCTTGGCTTGACCTGACTGGCTTTCATTACTTACCTTTTCGGGCAAATGTGGTTAAGGGACTAAGGGAACTAGTCACTCTTTTAACCATTCTTTATTTTACCCAGCAGCTAAGGTGATCTGGTTGGGACAGGTTTCCTCAACCTTGCCTCACTTCGAGCTGTCTTAACAACTACAGTTTCATTTATATGCTCCATTCCTTACCCTACTTTACCTTAATTGCAGTGATGGCAAAAGCTATTTTCCGCCGCCCATCGATATTGGTGTTGAGTACTCGCAAAATGTGCTGAAACTTCTCAGGGATCACTAGAGACTGACAGAGATGGGAGAAATCAGGCACTTTGAACTACCATCAAACAGTAACCTCTAACAGAAACGTCAAGCTTGTTATACAGGGAGCAACGACCCCTCCCCCTTCGGTTTTCTCACAACAAACTCCTCAGTCCTGCACGCAACAGAACATGAAGTGTTCAGGCTCGGGAAAACGCAACCTCTGGGAGGGGGCAAATCTTCTGACCGTTCCCAAAAGTACGCTCTGAGTGGCGGAGACCTGAGGTCCCCATTCACGCCCAAGCCTTTTCGCCGCTTTCGAGCGCCCTGGGGGCGACAGTTCCTCTGGCCCACTCCCCAGAACTGGATGTCTTCAGTCCTTCCTTCCCAGGGGTTCGACTCAAAGATTCACACAGAAAGTTGCAAACCCCCAGAATAGGGCATTTCCTGCCCCCTAACAGCAGACTTTCCGTGTCCCGGTTCCGATGTCGCCGGATCCCCGCACTGGTTCCAGACTTACCATGGCGGCAGCCCAGCGGCGGCGTGTAGGCCTCCTGTGGAAGAGAGAACGGAAGTGACGTAGTAGCCTTATATAGCTACCAGGCGGAAGAGGCGGAGCGATCATGGAGAAGCCCTTCCGGAAACCGCAAGTGTCAGAGCCAATTCGACTTCTGAGAATCTCTATTCGTTGCTACAACTTCCGGTGCGGTCTCTCTATACAGTTCGTAAAGTTCTTGGGAGTGAGAGCAGCAAAGGTTCCGGGGTGAGATTGTGCTTAAGGCGTCCAATTCCCGTTTGCAGTTGGGTGAAGTTAGGCTGAAAGGGGAAGGCTGGAGTCAAACAACTTAATTCAAATATCTGGGAACGGTTTCGCGCTCTGCAAGACCCTCTAGGATTTGTTGGTCCCCCCCAGGGACGGACTCACAGCGACTGACAGCTGCCGGAAGTGAGGCTGCGCGGAATGGCCGCTGCTGCGACCATGGCGGCAGCTGCCCGAGAGCTAATGTTGCGAGCCGGGACCTCAGATATGGAGGAGGAGGAGGGCCCGCTGGTGAGAACGCGGGACTATTTCTCTTGCGGAGTCTTGTCCGGTGGTCCTAGCGTCAGAAAGGCCTGGGCTGGGTTCAGGCGCAGGGTTGGGGGCGCGGCTGCTACCGGTGATGCTACCTGTGTGGCTTTCCATATCCCTCCTTGGGATCAGGCCTGAGTCTGAGCGGGAATCAGAACGGCCGAGAGTCAGGTTCCAGGGGCAGAATTTCAATTAACTTCCAGATTGTGTGGCAGAATAGAGAAGCAATGTAGTGTAAAAGTTAGGAACATGGTTTATAATCAGATTGCTTGGGTTCCGATTCCACCTTCGTCTCTTGCACGCTGTGTGTCTTTGGGCAAGTTGGCCAACTCTCTGTGTCATACTTTCCACACTATAAAGTGAAGGAAATAGTAAGACTTAACCATATAGGTTGTTGGTTAGGATTAGATGAATGAGTGTATGAAAGATGGCGCCTGGCACGCAGGTAAACACTGTTAGCAGACATTTCTAGAAGGGCTGGTGATCCCCACAGGGATTGTGATAGAACACCTAAGATAGCAGGAGCCTGGGTATCCTACATTCAACTGTAAGTTCTGCTCTATTCTCTGCAACCCCTGATTTTCCTTATTGGGACACCTGTGCTCTCTTGGTGGCTTGCAAGTCCCTTTGTCATATTCCCTACCCAGAAGCCCCAAGTACTAGATTGGGTACAGTGTGAGACTCTTGGAATTTTTTGATTCAGTACCTGTGGCTCCCAGTAAAAGTCCAGTCTGTCCCCACCTTCCCCCACCCCTGAAGGTTTGTGGATTATCCCATTATATTTGTTCTCGCTGTCTCTTTCTTGTCCTTTCCCATTAACTTTTCCCTCTCCAGGGGGGTGGTCCTGGGCTTCAGGAGCCATTACAACTTGGAGAATTGGACATCTCCTCTGATGAATTCATCCTGGATGAAGTGGATGGTAAGTGATGGCATGAGGTGGATGCAGACTGCTTATGATTAGAGAGGCATGGGGGCTGGAAGTAATAAGGCAGGGATTGGTGTACAGATGTTCATTTGCGGGAGAGGGCGCTGTGGAGCGGGACCCTTATGATAAACTTCTATTTCCAGTTCACATTCAGGCAAATCTGGAGGATGAGTTAGTAAAGGAAGCTCTTAAAACGGTGAGGCTTTCTGCTCTACTGATCTGCCCCTCCACTTACCCTCCCCTCAAAGAAGAAAAAAAAGAAACAGTCTCTCACTCTTACAGTATTACCCTGGTATCTCACCCATAGTCCTTTGTTATTCTGTCCCGGTGTCTCTAAACTGTGACTTTCTCCTAACCTGTCATGTTTATGTTCTCCCAGGGTGTGGATCTCCGTCACTATTCAAAGCAGGTTGAGCTGGAGCTACAGCAGATTGAGCAGAAATCCATCCGGGATTGTATCCTCCAGTAGAGAAAAAGGGTGATGTCATTAAAATAGGGATTTTGTGGAGCATGGTGCAGGCAGCCCAGCGGGGGCTGACGTCTTTTCTCTGAGGTTTCTGTCATCACAGGGAAAAATTGGAGTGGTCCTGGAGGTCTGAGAATCTCCAACTTTATGGTGAGGCCCCTTGACTTTTGTGGGTCAGATATCCAAGAGAGTGAGAACATAGCGTCTCTACACAACCAAATCACAGCCTGTGATGCTGTTCTTGAGGTTAGTAACCATGAGCTGTGACCCCTAATAACCCTGGACCAGACCATGGTCTCTGGTGTCATTCTTTAGGTCATCAGCCTCAGGTGGGGATAGGTAGATTCACTTTCAGGATGACCTCAACAGCTTTTTTTTGTTGTTACTGCATACTAATGTTATTTGCCAGTGACCTTTGGGGTACCTCTTACCTCATCACCTGCTACCCTCATGGACTAATACTGAAGACTTTACCAGTAGACGTAGATGGGCCATTTGTCCCCTGCCAGCCCTATGGTGTTCCAGCAACATCTTCTGTCCTACCCACAGCGCATGGAGCAGATGTTGGGAGCTTTTCAGAGTGACCTCAGCTCTATCAGCTCTGAGATCCGGACACTGCAGGAACAGTCAGGAGCCATGAACATTCGGCTTCGAAACCGCCAGGCAGTTCGGGGAAAACTTGGGGAACTTGTCGATGGTCTGATAGTGCCCTCTGCTCTGATCACGTGAGTTGCTAGTTAGAAGAGTCATAATGTCTATAGCAGGTAGATGGGCTAGGGTGACTTCTCCCTACTTACCACATGGGTTTCCAGCTTCAGGTCATCAAGTGCCTTCCAGAAACTGATGGGTGGGTTGACAATTCAACCTTTTTTTTTTTTTTTAAAGATTTTATTTATTTATTTGACAGAGATAGAGACAGCCAGTGAGAGAGGGAACACAAGCAGGGGGAGTGGGAGAGGAAGAAGCAGGCTCATAGCGGAGGAGCCTGACGTGGGGCTTGATCCCATAATGCCGGGATCACGCCCTGAGCCGAAGGCAGACGCTTAACCGCTGTGCCATCCAGGCGCCCCGACAATTCAATCTTGATGCATGCTTTAGGCATCCAATATTAGGAATTATCCAGGGTCAGGCATTTAGTTGGGGGGTTCAGGGCTTATGGGCGTGGGGCAGAGGGGAGGTTTCAGGAACAGAAAACTTTGTACATATATCCTGACTACATGATTCAGCATAAGAAGGGAGAGGCAACAGGCTGGATGTAAGGGATATGGTTTGGGGTCTAGTGATGTCCAGGTTTCCCTCCTAACCCCTTCTACCTGCCCCTGCTACCCAGGGCAATTCTGGAGGCACCAGTGACAGAGCCCAGGTTCCTGGAGCAGCTGCAAGAGCTGGATGCCAAGGCAGCTGCAGTCCGAGAGCAGGAGGCTAGAGGGACGGCAGCCTGTGCCGACGTCAGAGGCATCCTCGACCGGCTCCGGGTCAAGGTGAGGGGTGGGGACAATACCCCAGAGATTACTAGAATCAGCATCCCTGACACCTTCAACCTGGGTTTCCCTGGCAGTGTTCACTGTAGCCTGTCCCCAAGAACTTCACCCTGCCTTTACCTGGCAGAGCTCATCTTCAAGTCTCTGGGTTCCCCTGAAAATTTTCAGAAATACTGAAGAGATACTCTCCACCTTCCTATATTTAACATGTGGCACTTCCCCCACTGTTTCTCAGTCATAAGGTTGCAGCTTCATGCCTTGTATCTGGTCCCCCTGTCTAGGCGGTGACAAAGATCCGAGAGTTCATCCTTCAGAAGATTTATTCCTTCAGAAAACCAATGACCAACTATCAGATCCCCCAGACGGCCCTGCTGAAGTACAGGTCACTGCCTGAAGGAGGGGCTCGGGATGACCTCTGAGCTGTCGAGCTGCCCAGTGTAGTAGTGTCTGCTTTCTTGGCGAGGCGGGGAGACTGACTCGTCCCTGGCCCCCCCAGGTTCTTCTATCAGTTTCTGCTAGGCAATGAACGAGCAACAGCAAAGGAGATCAGGGATGAGTATGTGGAAACACTGAGCAAGATCTACCTGTCTTACTATCGCTCTTACCTGGGGCGGCTCATGAAGGTGCAGGTGAGGCCAAAGAGAGAGCATTCCTAGGCACGTGGGCTGGGAAGAGGGACCACCCCTGGGCGAGGCCAGACAGTGTAAAAAAACTTTTTATCACACCATGGGAAGAGATGGTTACCAGTTCTCTTTTCTCTTTTTCCCTAGTACGAGGAAGTCGCTGAGAAGGATGATCTAATGGGTGTAGAAGATACAGCAAAGAAAGATATCCTAGAGCTGAGGAACCCACCTGCTAGTCCTTGACAGTGAGGGTGCCTCAAAGACACTGCTTTTTGCCTTTTTCTCTGGGACCAAAACCTTTGAGAATGTGATACAGGCTACAGCCCCTGCCCAGAAAAAAGCACATGTCTTTTTGACAGTTTTGCATATGATGTCAGGGAGGGTAGAAGCTCTCCTAAGCCCATTCCCAGGTGTCAGGGGGAGTGGGGCCCTGGGACTCGGAAGGAGGGACATCTAGGGCTGTGTCTGGCTGCCTGCAGTCCCTGAAGGTACTGAGCCTCTGAGTCTGTCACAGTTGTGATCTTATTGTTTTCCCTGACTCTGGACCCTTCACGATTCTTTTCGAAGCCATCCCTCCGCAGCAGGAACACCATCTTCACCCTGGGGACCCGTGGTTCTGTCATCTCCCCCACTGAACTGGAGGCCCCCATCCTGGTGCCCCACACTGCCCAGCGGGGAGAACAGAGGGTAGGAGAAGGAACAAGAGTCAGTCATGAGGGAATGCCGAGCGTGGGTGGGGGAGGCCAGATCTCTGGGCAAAGCTTCCCACCCTCCAGTCCCCTGTAGCAATCCCCTTAGAACTGGGAGTGGGCTTTCTTGGGTCACCCAAGTGTTCTGTGATGTGAAAAGGGTTGAGACCATTGACTTCAGGGCATATAGAGGGACAAACTGGCTGAGGGGAATGTCATAAGGCAGGTTGTGGAGGTGGGTGACATAGTAACAGCAGGTGGGGGTGGGTTCTTCTCTTGTGCCCCTTGTCCCCCTCCCCCTTTCAGTACCCATTCAGGATGGTCCTTCACAACCTGCACTTGGGTTAGATGGGAAGGGCCTCCTGTGCTCTCATTATCCAGGCTCATTGATTTTTCCAGCGATATCTATGGGATCCATCCCTTCTATCCCTCTTCTTCATCTCTCCCATCCTAGTATCCATTCGAGGCCCTCTTCCGCAGCCAGCACTACGCTCTCCTAGACAATTCCTGCCGTGAATATCTTTTCATCTGTGAATTCTTTGTTGTGTCTGGCTCGGCTGCACACGACCTCTTCCATGCTGTCATGGGTCGCACACTCGGCATGACCCTGGTAAGATCCCCAGCTCCTGTGCTTTTGGATCCCTTTGTCCTCAGTCCTCTGCAGCACCATAGTGGGGTCATAGCTCTGGTGATACTGAAACCAGGACCCCCTCATTCTAAAATGTCTAAGCTTTGTACTCACAGAGCATATGAAACCCTCAAAGCTTGGGGTCCCTGAGGCTACCCCTACTATTGACCTACACCCAGCTAGTAGCATCTGAAAACTAAGGGCCCCCTAAATGGTGCTCAGCCCTGACTTCTGCTATGTTGGGCTTGTGAGCATAGATACTGATGGGCAAGGCAGCAGGACCACCTTAGTGACCAGTGGACAAGGAAGGAGGGTGCATTTCCTGAGAGCTCACTCCCTTCCCTCCCAGTGCTGCATCCCCAGGGGAGCACATGCATTTGTCCATAGCCACTGGGAACGACAGAGTAGTATACATCCTTTTCCAATGCTCTGTTTGTCCCTGAATTATAGAAACACCTGGAATCCTATCTCACGGACTGCTATGATGCCATCGCTGTTTTCCTCTGTATCCACATTGTCCTTCGGTTCCGCAACATTGCAGCGAAGAGGGATGTTCCTGCCCTGGACAGGTCGCTGAGCTCTGGTCCTTGATGCTCCACTGCCCTTGAACCCTTGGTCTTACATGACCCTGCCCTGACCTTTGGGCTGCTACTGACCCGACACCCTGACTCTTAATTCCTGTTCATCTGCCTGGGGATAGTACTGCTTTCTGACTCACCTTTCTTACCAGTCCTGCCACCACCAGCCTGTTAATTCTGTTCCCCCACAGAAACCCAACTCCCATCCCCCCACATTTCTTTTTGGCCTTTTAAGTTTTTATTTTAATTCCAGTTAACATACAGTGTTCTGTTAGTTTCAGGTGTATGATACAGTGATTCAGCAGTTCTATGTGTCACCCAGTGCTCATCATGACCCCCCCCCCCATTTCTCACCAGCTGATCTCTGATTCTGCTTAAGCCTGCAGGTACTGGGAGCAGGTTCTTGCCTTGCTGTGGCCACGATTTGAGCTGATCCTGGAGATGAATGTCCAGAGTGTCCGAAGCACTGACCCTCAGCGCCTTGGGGGGCTGGATACTCGGCCCCACTATGTGAGAGAGGGCAAGGGTAACCAAGGGGTTCCTGAAAGGCAGGGCTCTTAGCTTCACTGTGGGGTTTGGCCATGTTCCCAGTTGTGTGTGGGCCTGGCTGGATAGGGGGGCACACTGTGTGTGGAGGGCAGTCTGGGACTATGTGTGAACTCAGGGTGAATCAGGCACCGTTGGTTAGAGGGCTTGAGGGTGGGAATCACAGAAGTTGATTGGCTAGCTCCTAGGGTCTTGGGAGGTTGTGTTGGTTGGGCCAGGGGGCCGGTGTGATTTTCTTCCCCTTTCCCCCAGATCACACGCCGATATGCAGAGTTCTCATCTGCGCTTGTCAGCATCAATCAGACAATTCCCAATGAACGGACAATGCAGCTGCTGGGACAGCTACAGGTGAGGGTGGGCAGGAGAGACTTCCCGGCGACTGGGCTGCCACGGTGGCCTGGAGTGTGAGGAGGGCCCTGTGTTCCTGCCTTCTCATGTCACCTCTTCCTTCTGGCTTTTCCAGGTGGAAGTGGAGAATTTTGTCCTCCGAGTGGCAGCCGAGTTCTCCTCAAGGAAGGAGCAGCTTGTGTTTCTGATCAACAACTATGACATGATGTTGGGCGTGCTGATGGTACAGACACCGCATCTCCCTTCCTCCCTACCCAGAGTTTGGCTTCCCCCACTGCTCTGGGTGCTCTGGGAGGACAGAGATGATGTTGTCTTGTTCCGTGTATTATTCTTGGTGTCTGGCCCATTGCCTGGCCAAGCACAGTAAATGTGGAAGGAAGGGGATATCCTGAAGTGAAGGACTGCTTCTCCCCACATTTGAGGTTTCCCTTTGTCTTCCCTTAGGAGCGGGCTGCAGATGACAGCAAGGAGGTTGAGAGTTTCCAGCAGCTGCTCAATGCTCGGACACAGGTAGGGGGGTGAGGAAGAGGAGAGGGACAGTCTTGTGTGCTACTTTCAGTTGTGTGTGTGTGTTTGTGTGTGTGTGTGTGTGTGTGTGTAGGGAGTGGCAGTTAAAGGGCTTCAGGTACACAGAATTGGAACTCTTGGTCTATTTTATTTTCTTTTGTGTTTTTTTAACGATACACATGTCCCTGAACCCCCCACATACCTTGGCGATAACCAGCATCAATGAATTCTTCCTCACCCCATTTCCTTGCTACTCACAATTTTAAGTCTCTCCTTGACCTAAATATTGTGTTTATCATGCTTTTGCTTTTAAAAATATAGCTTTAAGTATGACAAAACAATGATTACTTAGTTTTATTTATTCACTTCTAAAATTTTTATTATTTATTTATTTACTTTTTTAAAGTAGTCTTCATGTCCAACATGCAGCTGGAACTCACGACCCCGAGACCAAGAGTCGCAGGCTCTATCCACTGAGCCAGCCAGGCGCACCCCTTAGTTTTATTTTTTTAATGACATAAAAACAGTCACAGGATTGTTTTCATGCATAATTTTTCCAGCATTGTCGTATTATGACATATGGCTGCAGCTTATTCTTTTTCTCTTTATATAATTTCTTTCTTCTTTTTTAATACTTCATTTTTTTTAAGATTTTATTTATTTATTTGACACAGAGAGAGGCAGAGAGAGAGGGAACACAAGCAGGGGTGTAGGAGAGGCAGAAGCAGGCTTCCCGCTGAGCAGGGAGTCCAATGCGGGGCTCGATCCCAGAACGCTGGGATCATGACCTGAGCCGAAGGGAGACACTTAACGACTGAGCCACCCAGGCACCCCTGACTTTATATAATTTCATGTTGTGTGAATATAATGTATTCTGCAGGTGGACGTTTGGATTATTTCTAGTTTTTTGCTACTGTGAGAATTGTTTTGTGAACAATTAGTCTTTTAGTGCATGTAGATGGAGAACAGTTTTTTATTTCTTTTTGATTTTTAAGAGTTTTTTCATATATTCTGTTTATGAAACCAGTCTTTTGATTATGTAAGTTGCAGATATCTTTCAGTGCTTTATCTTTTTATTTATTTTTTATTTTTATTTTTTTTATGTTGTTTTATGGTGGACAAATTCTTAATTTTAATATGATTGACTTTACTGATCTTTTCTTGATTTTTCTGTCTCATTTAAGAAATCTCATCCCAAGGTCAGGAAAATATACTACATTTTTTTTTTAGTGTTATAAAATTTTGCTTTTTTATGTCTAAGCTCTAAATTTACCTGGAATTGTTTTTATGTATGATATGAGGTAGGAATCTAATATTTTATATGTAGATAATAATGGGCACAGAACCATTTATCGAAAATCACTTTCTTTCTCCATTTGATCTGCATTGTGCCTCTGTCACATAGAAAACTATAAAGATGTATGTCTTGTCTCTATTCTATTCCATTGATCAATTTGTCTAACCTGCAGTGGAGTTTTAATTATTATGCTTTATAATTATGTAAATTCTACCTTTTTCAGGAGTATCTTATTATTGGCCTCTTAATTTTTTACATAAATTTTATTGTCAGCTTGTAAGTTTTCACATTGAAAAAACTTTAAGGATTTTGATTGAAATCGCATTGATCAATTTGGATCGATTTGGAAGAATTGATGGTTTTTGATATTGAAACTTATTGTCCATGACCATGTGCTTCCCATTTTTTAAGATATTTTATAATGCCTTTTGATAACCTTTTATAATTTTCAGCACAAAGACATTGCAAATCTTTGTCAGAGTTATTACTAGGTAGGTGTAATATGCAGATTTCATTCTCCTAGGAGTGAATAAATCCTCTCTAATCCTTTGCCTCTAATTTCTTACATCTTTGATCTCCTACTGTTCTGGCTAGGATCTCTTTGCCAATGTTGAGCAATTGAATAGAAGGGTAATAGTGAGAACCCCTATCCTGTTCCTGATTTTAAAGGGAATGCTTTCATCATTTCCCCATTAGAAGTAATGCTGTTGTGAGTGTTTTTGTAGATGCCTTTTATCTGGTTAAGAAAATTCTTCTCAATCCCTAGTGTGCTAGGAGTTGTTACCGTAGTTATTCCTATTAGGAATAAATCCGTATTTATTTAGGAATAATTACTAGGAGTACTAGGAATTACTAGGAATAATTACTGCTTTTTTTCTTTCTAATTGTTCAGACTTTCTGATCTATTCGGAATTTGTCCTTTAAATAAACTACTGATACTTAAATATTATCATTTTAGAAAGAAATTTTCTTCTTGTTTGAACTGCCGATAGAAATGCTATTGGTTTTTATATATAAACCATAACACCTCCTTAACTTACTATTTCTAATAACATTTCTGGAGATTATGTGTGTGATTCTATGTAGGCATGAGAATTTTAGTTCTAACTTTCTAGTCCTTAAGTCTTTAATTTCTTTTGTCTTTATTTTCTTACTGTACTGGCTGATACCTCCAGCACAAAGTTGAATAGTTGAGTGGAAGTGATGATAGTGAGAACCCTTATCTTTTCCTAATTTTAAAAGGAATTCCTTCATCATTTCCCCGTAAGAGTAATATTGCTGTTTTATAGATACTCTTTCTCAGTTTAAGAAAATTTTTTATAGTCTTGCTTTATAGGCTTTTTATAGATACCCTTTCTCAAGTTAAGAAAATTCTTTTCAGTCCCTAGTATAACAAGTTATTATTATTACTATTTTTCATTACATATCAGTAATTCATTTTTTTAAATTCAAGTATAATTTAACATACAGTGTTATATTAGTTTCAGGTGTACAATATGACGATTCAACAATTGTATACATTTCTCAGTGCTCAAGATAAGTGTACTCTTAATCCCCTTTATCTATTTCACCCATCCCCCACCTACCCGCTTGGGCAGCCACCAGTTTGTTCTCTGTATTTAAGAGTCTGATTTTTGGTTTGTCTCTTGTTTTACTTTGTTTTGTTTCTTAAATACCACATATGAGTGAAATCATATGGTATTTGTCTTTCTCTGGCTTACTTTTTTCACTTATTATATCTTCTAGATTCATCATGTCATTGCAATGTCAAGATTTCACTTATTTTTATGGCTAATATTCCATTGTATATACATACCACATTTTTGTTCATCTATCGATGGACACTTTGGTTGTTTCCATATCTTGGCTATTGTAAATAAGGCTGCAATAAACATAGGGGTGCATGTGTCTTTTCAAATTAGCGTTTTTGTCTTCTTTGGGTAAATACCCAGTAGTAGAATTACTGAATCATATGGTGATTCTATTTTTAATTTTTTGAGGAACCACCATATTATTTTCCACAGCGGCTGCACCAGCTTGCATTCCCACCAACAGTGCATGAGGGTTCCTTTTTCTCGACATCCTCACCAACAGTTGTATTCAGTTCCTAGTATGCCAAGAGTTATTTTTTATTAAATTCATTGAATTTTTAATTAAGAATGTGTGCTTTTTCAGCAGTGGTTGAGGTAATTATTTGATTTTTGTTCTTTATCAATTTTATGGTCTATAACATTTGTAGATTTTAGAATAAACCATTCTGGATTTGGTCTAATTCATTTAGAATTTTTGCTTCTTTGTGCATAGGTGTTATCGGCCATTGATTTTCTTTTCTTGTAGTATCCTTGAATGATTTTGGTACCAAAGTCATGCTGGATTTGTAGAAGGAGGTGGAAAGGAAGTATATCTTCTTTGTTTTTTATTCTGAAAGACTTAAGATTAAAATGATCTCTTCCTTGAAAGGTTTCATAGAACCTGCCAGCAAAAGCATCCTTGGAGATTTAAAACAATGGAATTCCCTCAGATTACTGCTTTTATTGAATTCTGCAGGTTTGAATATGTAGCATTTTAAAAATAATTCAGTTCTAATATAATAATAAAAATAAAATAATTCAGTTCAAAGAATTTGTATATTTCACTTATTTTTTCTTTGATCCATGAGATTTTTTTGGAGTGTTCTAAAATTTCCAAAAGTAGTTTTCTTATTTATCTTTTTGTTATTAATGTCTAATTTAATTGTATTGTGGATGGAGAATGTAGTTTTTGGTGCTGATTTTTGGAAATTTGTTTAGATTCACTTGTGGCCTAGTTACATGATCAACTTTTGTAAATGTTCCATGTGTGTTTGAGAAGAATGTGTATTCTTTAATTGCTAAGTGTGGAATTCCGAGCCTTTTAATTGTATTGATCATATTATCTATATCTCTACTGATTATTTTTGTGTGTGCTTAACTTATCAATAGTTGAGAGATATGTTTTGAAATTTATAGATTTGTCACTTTTTCACTGCAGTTCTGTCAACATTTCCTTTATATAGTTTCAGCTTATTTTATCTAAATTCCTAAAAGGTTAGAATCATTAGATCTTACTGGTGACTTGAAGTATTTGTAAAGATATAATGACCCACTTTAGCCCTAATAATTTTGTCTTAAAGCCTGTTATGTCTGATACTAACAGAGCTCTGTCAGCTTTAGTTTGGTTAATATTTGCCTGTTAATTTATCTCCATTCTTCTACTTTCAGACTTTTTATGTTTTCACATTTTAAGTCTTTTATAAATAGTGTATAGCTGGAATTTTTTAAAAATTGTGTTATGTGCCTTTTAATTTGTGATTTAATCTGTTTGTTTTTATGATGATTAATGTTACATTTGGACTTTTTTCTACCATCTTTAGTTTTTTTTTTTAAGATTTTCATATTTATTTTGAGAGAGAGAGAGAGAGTGCACAAGCAGGAGGGGCAGAGGGAGAAGGAGAGAGAATCTCAAGCTGACTCCACGCTGAGCGTGGAGCTGGCTGCAGGGCTTGATCTTAACCACCCAGAGATCACGACCTGAGCCAGAACCAAGAGTCGGATGCTTAACCAACCATGCCACCCAGGCGCCCCTACTGTCTTTAGTTTTCTGCTTGTCCTGTGTGTGTTGTAGTTTTTGCCTTTGTTTTTCTTACTACGTGTTTTTTTCTGACTGTTTGGATTTTGTATTCCTTTCTTTTAGAATTTGTCCTTTAACTTCTTCTTTGCATGTTTATCTTAACATTTAAACTTAATATTTAACTGCTCTCCCAAACAATATGTAGACTTTAAAACATTGAAAATACTTTAATGCTCCAGTCGTTCCTCCGCCTTCTGCCTTCCATGCTAATTATTGACCAGTATTTTATTTCTGTTCTCCTTTTTTTTCCTTACGATTTTATTTATTTATTTGAAAAAGAGAGGAAACATGAGCAGGGCAGGGGAGGAGGATGTAGGGAGCGGGAGAATCAGACTCGCAGCTGAGCAAGGAGCCTGACATGGGGCTTGATCCCAGGAACCTGGGATCATGACCTAAGCCAAAGGCAGACCCTTAACCAACTGAGTCACCCAGGCACCCTTCTGTTCTACTTTTAATTATTGCCATTTTATAGTGACAACATTTATCTGGATTTCCATGCGTGTTTCCCAGTTCACTGTTCCTTTTTAAAATTCAAATTATCTTTTTGGGGTCATTTTTCTTCTTCATGAAGTAAATCTTACAGAAATATTTCTGTGAAAGTTTGTTGGTAGTAAACTTCATTTTTGTTTTTATATAAATGCCTTTATTGTATCTTTGTTAGAAAAAGATAGTTTTGTTGGGTTACTATCAAATTCTAAGTTAAGTTATTTTCTCTCAACATTTAGAAGATGATTTTCCACTGTTACCTTATTGCTGCGGAGATGCCTGCTGTTGTTCTAAACGGCAGTCTGTTCCTTCTGACTGCTCTTAAAGATCCCTTTTTTCTTTGGTATAGTGAAGTTTGTTTTTGTTTTTGTTTTTTTTAAATATTTTTTTTATTTTTTTTTAAAGATTTTATTTATTTATTTGACAGAGATAGAGACAGCCAGAGAGAGAGGGAACACAAGCAAGGGGAGTGGGAGAGGAAGAAGCAGGCTCATAGCGGAGGAGCCTGATGTGGGACTCGATCCTGCAATGCCGGGATCACGCCCTGAGCCGAAGGCAGACACTTAACCGCTGTGCCACCCAGGCGCCCCTAGTATAGTGAAGTTTTACCACAATATGTTTGCATGTGGGTTTCTCTTTATCTTGTTTGGTATCTTGCATTTCTTGGGTCTTTGAATTTATTTTTTTCATTAATTTGGGAAAATTCACAGCTGTATCTTTTTTTTTAAGATTTTATTTATTAATTTGAGAGGTAGAGCAAGACAGCACAAGCAGGGGGAGGGGCAGAGGGAGAGAGAGAAGCAGGCTCCCCACTGAGCAGGGAGCCTGATGTGGGGCTCCATGTGGCTCTTGATCCCAGGACCCTGAGATCATGACCTGAGGGAATGGCAGTTCTGCCTTCAGAACTGCAATTCTCTTAAACCGGTGGACTCTGCTGAGAGCAGCCGAGGTGCTATGAGATTTACCCAGGTGGGGAGCCAGCTGGCATCAGTGCTCTCAGACCTTTTTGGTGGGCTGCTTCTTGATACAGTGTGGGAAAAATTGCTAGCCAAAGCCCAGTGCACTCTTTCCCTCTGGCCGGCTCCTCAGCTATCAGAACATTCTTTTTTTATTTTTATTTTTCCTGAACATTCTCTTTTACTTGTTAGCGTAAAGAAAGCTTCCAAGTCTAGACCACTGCTGTCCAATAGAAATACAATATGTGCCACAAATAGGAGCCACTTAAGTAATTTTAAATTTTCTAGTAGTTGCCTTTCAGACAGTAAAAAGAAATAGATGGGATGAACTTAATATATTTTATTTAACCTGCTATATTCAAAATATCATTGCTTCAACATATAGCCAATAAAAAGTTGGTAATTATTTATTTAAATTTTTTCCCATATGAAGTCTTTGAAGTTTGGCGTGTATTTTATGCTTACAGCACGTTTCAGTTATGACTAACCCATTTCGAGTGATTGATAGCTACATGTGAGTCATGGCTACCGTGTTATACAGGACAGCTCATCTCCCTTAGCTGAACTTCCCTTTGCGGTATACTCCTTGTGTCCCCCATGTTATATCGTTAAGAGTGGGTTATTGCCTTCAGGCAACTGGAATAGGTTGAATTTGGCTAATCTCTGTTCAAAATGACATTACAAATGAAGATCCCTCAATTATAGAAAGATCCATTCTTGGGAATGTCTCCCCAGTCTCATATTAATTACCTGACATTCTTCAGTGGATATAAGTGGGTGTTTTATGGGAAGAATAGAAAAGATTTTTTTTTTTAATTTTAAGAGAGAGAGAAAGTGGGGGTGGGGGGAGGAGCAGAGGGAGAGGGAGAGAGAATTCCAAGCAGGCTCCACGCTGAGCCCCACACAGGGCTCTATCCCATGACCCCAAGATCATGACCTGAGCCGAAATCAAGAGCTGGACGCCTAACCAACTGAGCCACTCAGGCACCCCAAAGATTTTATTTTTAAATGGAAGTAGTTTGTTTTAAAGGTTTCACTTTGACCCTACCAGATCTTCCTGTCTAGCTTGGGTTTCTTGTTTCTGTGGGTTCCCCCTCCCACTTTAATTCAGCCCTTCTATTTTTTTAATTTTAATTTTTAGAAGGTTTTATTTATTTTTTAAGGATTTTATTTATTTATTTGACAGAGAGAGAGGGAGAGAGCAAGCACAAGCAGGGGGAGCAGCAGACGGGGAGAAGCAGATGTAGGGCTCGATCCCAAGACCCTGGGATCATGAACTGAGCCGAAGGCAGCTGCTTAACTGACTGAGCCACCCAGGTGCCCCTAAAGATTTTATTTTCAAGCAATCTCTACACCCAGTGTGGGGCTTGAACTCAACCCCAAGATCAAGAGTTGCACGCTCTACCAACTCAGCCAGCCAGGCACTCCAATTTTAACTTTTTATTGTGGGAAATTTCAAATGCACATGCTAATATAGAGGATAGCAAAGTGGACCCCCCAGGTGCCATCCCCCAGGGGTGACACCCCCAGGTACTATCCCAGATCTTCAATCAATAATACTCATAGTTTTATTTCACCTCTGTCAGCACCCATTGCTCATCCTTCCATGCCTGCCCCCCAGTTCTTTTCTTTTTTTTTAAGATTTTATTTATTCATTTGACAGAGAAAGAGAGCACAAGCAGGGGAAGGGGCAGAGGGAGAGAGAGAAGAAGGCTCCCTGCTGAGCAGGGAGTTGGACGTGGGGCTCAATCCCAGGACCCTGGGATCATGACCTGAGCTGAAGGCAGACACTCAGCCAACTGAGCCACCCAGGCGCCCCATCCCTAGTTATTTTGAATTAAATCTTATACACCATCACTTCATCTGTATCAGGATGTGTTTTAAAAACCACAACATATTATTACACTTTAAAAAAATGATCTTACTTAAAAGAGCTAGTGTTCAGATTTTCCTAGTTATAAATGGTTTTTATGGTTCAAATCAGCCTCCATGGATGGTCCATACATATGTCTCTTATAGAGTGCCCTTCCACCTTTGCTCCCCTCCTCTGCAATTTATCTGTGGAAGAAACTGAGTCATTTGTCATGTAGAATAACGTACAGTCTGGATTTTGCAGATCACATTCCATGGTGTGGCTCAACTGTTTCTTTTTTCCCATAAATGTGTAGTTAGATGAAGAGGCTTGACCAGATTGCAGTTAGGGTTTTTTTTTCCCCCCCTGGATAATTGAGAGCTAGTGGTGTGTACTTCCATCAGGGGCACGGAATGTCTTCTTGGTCCTTTTATGTCAGTAGCCGTCAGTGATCACTGCCTACTGAATTAGATTTCTGTACCTCTCAGTGTCTCAAAATTCTTCATCTCCTTATCTATCTGTGCTGCATACTAAGTTATTTAATTATAAATTTCAATTTGTTATTCTTCAGGTATTTCTGATCTGCTGTTTAGCCTGTTTTAAAATTAAAAACATATAAAATTTTTAAGTCGTTTCTTAAAAACTTCGTTTTGTTTCAAGTCTGTCCATTCCTAATCTTGTTGAGTCGTCATCTTTGTGTCCATATTTTTAATTCTTTGAATGTTTCGTATAGAACGCACAACTGCTGTGTGTCTGACGGTTCTGATGTTGCCAGTCTTTGGAGGTCTAAGTCCATTGCTTATTGTCTCCTGCCTCTCATAGTAGTTTCCTTTCTATCTTTGAGATCATTGCTTGATCTTAACCAGGGGGAGTCGTATGTGCCTAAAATTGGATTGAGGATATTTTTCTGTCAAGAGGATTTGCCTCTGATTTTGCAGTAGCTGAAAGATGCAATCCACCTCTGTCTACATCAGCATCCCTTTGAGGCTCTCACGAGAGCCCCCAGGCTCTGCTTCTCCACTTGAGTCTGGCATCAGGATCAGTTTCCATGGCTATTTGCCTTCTGGAAGCCCTGCCTCAACCAGGTGCCCACCCCTCTGGTTCCAGCCTTGATCCCAGTTTCTCATTGCTCTGCTCCCAGCTCAAGTTTAGTTTTCTGGTTTTTGTTTTTAGAAGGGGGAGTCCTTAGAGATTTCCCCCATCTCTTATGAGACCAGTGGTGTCTTTAAGTATGTAATTTGCTCTGGGAGTATTCTGAGGACCTGATGAGTCATGATGCCAGAAGTGGGGAAATCTGTTGACACCAGGACACTTGACTCTGTGTATGTGTGTTGTTTATTTCTACAGGAATTCATTGAAGAGTTATTGTCTCCCCCTTTTGGGGGTCTGGTGGCATTTGTGAAGGAAGCTGAGGCTTTGATTGAGCGTGGACAGGCTGAGCGACTTCGAGGGGAAGAAGGTATGAAGATGATGTAGTGGTTGGGTCAGTGGTAAGGGGAGTGGAAAAGAAAAATGAGGGGATGCAGATTCCATGGGGTGGGGTAGAATAGGAAAATGGGCTTGAATGCCGAGGAGGGCCGTGCCTTGTGGAGGACTTAGGGGTCAAAGATTACCTCACCAAGTCCTCCTCTGACACCCTCTCTTTCCTCCTGCCATTAGCCCGGGTTACTCAGCTGATCCGTGGCTTTGGCAGTTCCTGGAAATCATCAGTGGAGTCTCTGAGTCAGGATGTAATGCGGAGTTTCACCAACTTCAGAAATGGAACCAGTATCATCCAGGTGACTTGTGGCTCCCGGGCTTCACTCCCCCCACAAACCCCCATCACTAGTGGTTTTCCCTGGGCTCAGCATCTCCCAGATGACCCTTGAGCTTCAATTACCAGCATGCCCAAAGTTCTGGATGAGCCCTAGCCTGATTCCTAATGTCGTCTTCAGCACCAGCCCACAGCCTGATCCTTCCATGACTTTCTCTGACCAGGGAGCTTTGACCCAGCTGATCCAGCTCTATCATCGCTTCCACCGGGTGCTCTCTCAGCCCCAGCTCCGAGCTCTCCCTGCCCGGGCTGAGCTCATCAACATTCATCACCTTATGGTGGAGCTCAAGAAGCACAAGCCCAACTTCTGATGTGCCGGACCCCGGGATCCACCGGCCTTCTCTTGGACTTTTGTACCTCGTCCCAGACTCTTCTTCACCGGTGGTTTCCTTACCAGTTTTCCACCTGCCTCCCAGGTCCTTGACATGCCTCACCCTGCCTTCATTCTCCGGACCCTGCCTCATCAGGATAAGCTGGCTCCCCTTGTTTTCAGGTTCCCAGGACCACTTCCCCCTGGGCTTCCAAAACAGCCTTTATCATTTTCCCAGTTTCAACACCCCTCACCCCCGCACCCAAGTTCTCTTCCCCCAGTAAAGCTTTCACTGTCTCAGTCTCTGGTTTACTCTACTCTTGTCACCATGTCCTGAGGCACAAAGCCTAAACTTTTGGAATTGGTGGCAAGGCAAGTCATTGATTTTTTTTCTTCCACTCAGTGATTTCTTTTCTGTAGCTTTTTGACCTAAGATTTCAGAAAGTTGAACACTAACTAATCCCCTCCTAGCTTGAGAGTTACTCCAAAGCCAGTCTGCAGAAAACAATAAATATTTAATATAACACTCTTCTCCCATCTCCTTCCTCCCTCCTGGGGCCTTCAACTGGCCCCCATTTCTGCTCCAGGATCACCTTTCGGCTGTCGCTAGCTCCTGGGCTTACCTTTTCTGGTGGATGTCCAGAAAGAAGGGGTATGGATAGTGACCTCTGACCTCTGGCTCCTTCAGGCCAAAGAAGTGGCTGCATTGGTTTTAGGGAGGGGACTAGTTCATGAGTAACCAACCTGATGGAGGAAGGTGGCCCCTGGTTTAAATGGCAAATGCCTCAAAAAATAAATAAGTAAAACGGTAAATGCTTCAAGGGCTGGAAACATGGCTGTGCAGCCTCAGGCACTGTCCCACAGGCTACCTTGGTTCCCCAACACCGGCTTTCCTTGCATCCCTCCTCTCAAGCTGACCCTGGGACTGCTTCCTCTCCTACAACATCAGCTCTTAGCTCTTCTGGTTGTGGCTGGCACAGCTCTTCATGGAGGATCGTAGCCCCCACGCCATTGGGGCAGCGGTAGGACAGGTTTGCAGAATGCCTATTTCATCCTTTTCTGTGTTTGACTTGGAGACTTTCTGTTGTACCTATACAGACTCTAGACCGGAGAGACACGGAGGCCCATTTTAGTCTTAAGGGGGAAGGCGCAGGCAGTCCGGAGAAAATGGTAATTTGGGGGTGTTTCCTTCTTCCCTTTGGCCTGAGCATTCCTTCCCAGGTCTTAACGAGTTACGGAAGGAAAATGAATTCTACTCCCTGCTTCGGCCCTCTGGTTGCGGGCCCAGCCGCCGAGGCAGGGAGGCGCGCGGTGTTTGCGAAGCGCTCCGCCCCGAGCGAGGGCGGAGGAGAGGAGGTGGGCGCTCCGGGAGGCCGAGTTGGAACGGTTCTGGCCGGTATCCTCTCCCGATTGGCTGCCACGGGGTGGGGGCGTGGCGGCAGGGGAGTACTCCCGCTAGGGCCTTCTTTGGGTTCCGCCCATCTCCGAGAGCCGCGCTCTGATTGGAAGCCCGATCTCAGGGCTGCGGCCTCTGCTTTAAGAGCCTCCGCGCCAGAGGTTGAAGAGCGTGGGGGGCGGGCGGGAGGGAATGGGTGATTTGGGGGGAACTGTGGGCGGCTCCCGATTGGCCCAGACGCTTCAGGGGCAGAATCAGGGCAGTGTCCTTAACTGACCTCACCAGGCGCCACCGCCACTCACTCCCTGCTCTCGGCGTCCTTCCCGTGTCACCCAGCCTGACTCTGCCCCAGACATTCCCTGAGGCCTGCCGCGTGCTGGGTGGTAGTGTGCTGGGCTCCGAGGGCCGCAAGCTCGCCCCGGGAATCCTCTGCCCCTCTGCCTTCCTTTCCCGCTTCTCATTCCTCGCCCACCTGCACCCTCCCCCAGTTCTAGTTTTCAGCCCTGGGGAATCCAGTTCTCACATTTGACTGACTCCAGCCTCTGCGTGAGGTGCACAGGGGAAGGTTCGCTCAGGGTTTGCGACTTGGAACAGGGGAGGTGCAGGCTGTTTTTTTTTTTTTTTTTTAAAGATTTTATTTATTTATTTATTCGACAGAGATAGAGACAGCCAGCGAGAGGGAACACAAGCAGGGGGAGTGGGAGAGTAAGAAGCAGGCTCATAGCAGAAGAGCCCGATGCGGGGCTCGATCCCAGAACGCCGGGATCACGCCCTGAGCCGAAGGCAGACGCTTAACCGCTGTGCCACCCAGGCGCCCCATGGCTGTTTTGACAAAGAGCAGTTTCCCACAGAAGGGGTCCCCTGATGCTCCGCGAGGGAGACTTCCTCCAAGACACGCGACTTAATCGAAAGTCAACTAAGGCTACTATGGAAGGAGGGCTGTGCAGGCAGGCACTTTGATTTTGCTACAGGCCACTTCTGTCCATCCCGGGACGCAAATATTCAGACGACCGATAAGCGCGTTCGTTATTTTGCAGGGCTCACTGAGGGGCAGTGTTGGAGTATGAAAGGGCTCTTGTTTAGGGAACCGGAAGGCATTCACCTTTTTTTGTAGCTCACAGTTTTCGGTGACATCGATCTCCCCGGGGATCCGTAAGAACTCTTACCCAACAGTCTCTCAGGACCCGGTGAGACAGAATAGCGCGAAGGGGAGCCGCGATACCCAAACTGACCTCCAGGGGGCAGCATCGACCAGGAGATGGAGTTGTTCCCGACTGCTTAGTCTTTCCGGAGGCCGCTGCGAAGTTTCTCCCATGCTTCCACTTCCGTCACGCTGAAACAGCTGAAGGACTTTCCCTTCAGCCTCCCCCCCCTTTTAAAAAGATGTTTTTAGAAGGATTTTTTGGAGAGATTCTATTTATTTATTTTTTATTTGAGAGAGAGAGTGTGCAGGAGGAGCAGGGGAGGAGCAGAGGCCTAGGAAGAAAGAATCTTAAGTAGACCACACCCATCCTGCAGCCCAACGCGGGGCGGGGTGTCTCCAGATCTGAGCCCAAGTTGGGTTGATGCTTGACTGAACCACTGAGGCGCTCCAAGATTTTATTAATTTTTAAGCAATCTCTTCACCTAAGGTGGGGCCAAACCTACCATTCCGAGACCAAGAGTTGCAGGCTCTACTGACTGAGCCAGCCAGGTGCCCAGCCTGAAAACCCTTTGGCTTAGATGGAACCTTGTGATCTCCAGGCTGAAACTCAACTTCTGGCGAACATCACTACCCCTCAAATTTTTCCAACGCTGCTTAGGGATCTCTGTCCTTTAAAGAAATAGCATTTCCCTCTATTTGTCTACCTCCGTACCCTAGGCCTGCCCTGTGTCATTTCTTACCTGGGCCTTCTGGGAAACACTCACTTACCGTGTAACAGCTCTGTATCTGCGCAAAATGGGGGTGCCCATCCCACCATCAATTTCAGGACTACTGAATGAGGACAAAAGAATAAGAGACATCCTCCTTCCTCCTCATCCTATTATTGACCCACCCTCCCTCCACTTGAGAAGGGTGGATTTTTGGTTTCAGGAAATCAGTCATAAGGGGGAGCAGGCAACTTAGCTGGATTCCAACATAGGTTTGGGGTAAAGATTCAAGGAAAGAAGGAAAAAGCAAGACCAAGAGAAAACTTTGAGGGGGGAGAATAGATATCTTCTCTCTTCATCCTGGGAATAATGGATACAGCTATTTATGTAACATTTTGGAGTTCCCCGAGTGTTTTCAGATACAGTATTCATTAAACCAAAGTATATTTATTGATCCCCTTCTGTGTTCTATGATAGGCACTGATAGGATTCAGCAGAGACTAAATCAAAGTCCTTGATCTCATAGAGTAGATCTTTCATCTCACCGAATTCACACACCGACCCTGTGAGGAGGTGTTCTTTCTGTTTCATATGCTTGAATAAGTAAATGAGTGCCAACACCACACAGCCACTCAGTGGCTTGAACCTTCTCTGCCCACACTCACTCTTGTTCCATGACTCTAGGCAGGGAGTTGTGGGCCTGTGGTGGTAGCTATCCGTAGAGAAATAACAAATTAATTGTAAGAAGTAAGAGTAAATTATTGGAAGAATATTTACAGATGTGAAGGAAAAGCTGAACAGGCAGGCTTTGGAAAAGACAGAAGCCAGGACAGTTCCAGGATCTAGGTAGCAGGGACCAAGGGTCACAAGGCTCACCGGCAGGGAGCAACAAGGTCTCCTGGCTTGGCTCCCTTTCCGCTCAGACATCGCTTCGCTTGCAGGGCCCTTAAGCAAGATCCTAAAGGCTCTGTGAATGAGGATCGGGAAAAATTACAGTTTATTTTCATTAACCTCAAACTGAAATTTAGCATTTCCTCCAATGAAAAGTGTAGGCAACAAACCACAGAAGAATTGGCAGTACCTGTGACTGTCATCAATAGAAATCATAGATGTTTTTATATCACATCTGCTTCCAGTTGCAGAAATTTCAAACTTTACTTTAAAAAAAAGATTTTATTTATTTATTTGACAGAGAGGGAGAGAGAGAGAGCATAAGCAGGGGGAGCGGCAGGCAGAGGGAGAGATAGAGGGAGAAGCAGGCTCCCCACTGAGCAGGGAGCCTGACACTGGCCAATCCCAGGACCTGGGATCGCAACCCGAGCAGAAGGCGGACGCTTAATCAACTGAGCCACCCAGGCGCCCTCATCATTACTTTATAGTTATGATAGTGGTTATGCCTACACTGAATCTTATTATCTATCACACATTTTTTATTTTGATAACTGTATTTTAATACAATTGTTTTCTTTTGTAATCCTATGTATTTTATTTTATGCAGTTCATACTCCGTAGATTCACCACACAGCCAAAGGCGTTCCGAACATAAAAATGTTAATAACTCCTTGAGCTCTGATGAGATGGTGTAGTTTCCTGCTTTGCATTTTTTAAAAAAGATTTTATGTACTTATTTGACAGAGATAGAGACAGCCAATGAGAGAGGGAACACAAGCAGGGGGAGTGGGAGAGGAAGAAGCAGGCTCCCAGCGGTAAGGGAGCACGATGCAGGGCTCTATCCCAGCACCCTGGGATCACGCCCTGAACTGAAGGCAGACACTTAACGACTGAGCCACCCAGGCACCTCCTGCTTTGCATTATTTTGGTAATTGGGAAGATTTTCTTCACGTTTAAACAAAATGCCCATATTTTCTTGTCTCCATTATTACTTGGTTCAATTATTCATTCATTCATCAAATATACAGGAAACACCTCTCCTGTACAAAACTATGTCACTCAAAACTATGCTAGTGTGTGCAAAATAATCCTCACCTGCCATGGCTTCCTGTAAGGGCTCCCGGTTAGGGAGAGGAGCTGAACTGTTGACTCACACGCATCACCCGCATCACTTGGCTGCAGCTTACTGACGCAGGGCGGAGGGAGGGAGGGTTGCCCCAGGGCAGGCAGCAAGAGGGTACGTTGTCTGTAGAACATTTTAAGGTAATAGTGAAACTCACTTTTTATTGTTCCCATGCACCAACCGTTCTACAACAGCGTTAGTGAAAAACACTCCTCCCTCTGGAGCTGCCCTCTTCCACTTTGTCCTGGTTTGTTGGCCACAGCACACATGGGGGTTTAATGATGTCCAGTTTCACACACACACACACACACACACACACACACACACACTCAGAGACTTTTGAGACTTCCCTTTCCCTTCCTCAAACTCCTGATCCCCAATCTCATGTCACAAACACTCAGGGTGGGATCTGCAAGCTTTTGGACCAGTCTACTCCAGGGCAAGCATCCAAGCCGCCTGTGAGCCCGGAGTCCACCCTTCCTGAGTGAAGTAATGTAACTGCCACACATCGAGGGCTTACTCTGTACAAGGCACTGCTTTCCCCCCACTTTGTTCAAATTTCTTCATTGGGTGTTGCTTTTTCTATTTTATTGATGCCATCTCTTTACTGTTTCTTCACTTTGCTGTGTTTGAGTTTGATGTGCTAACATTTTTTTAGTTGTTTTTTTTTTTAAGATTTTATTTATTTATTTGACAGAGATAGAGACAGCCAGTGAGAGAGGGAACACAAGCAGGGGGAGTGGGAGAGGAAGAAGCAGGCTCACAGCAGAGGAGCCATGTGGGACTCGATCCCATAACGCCAGGATCACGCCCTGAGCCGAAGGCAGACGCTTAACCGCTGTGCCACCCAGGAGCCCCAACATTTTTTTAGTTGTTAAGATGAATTTCGAATCATTGGTTGTCAGCCCTGTCTCCTTTTCTAACATATGGACTCAATGCCATAACTTCCTCTCTCTCTCTTTTTTTTTAAAGATTTTATTTATTTATTTGACAGAGAGAGAGAGACAGCCCGCGAGAGAGGGAATACAAGCAGGGGGAGCAGGGGGAGTGGGAGAGGAAGAGGCAGGCTCCCTACAGAGGAGCCTGATGTGGGGCTCAATCCCAGAACACTGGGATCACGCCCTGAGCCGAAGGCAGACGTTTAATGACTGAGCCACCCAGGTGCCCCGTAACTTCCTCTCTAAACACTGTTTAGTTGTGTCTCACAAGTTCTGATATCTTTGATCTCTTTCTATTGCTATTCAGTTCAAATGATTTCCTAATTCCTATTGCAGTAGCTTCCACAACCCAAGGATTATTTAGGAGCATATGGCTTGATAGCTGAGCAGTTCAGTAATTTCTTATTTTATTCTTGATTTCTACCTTCCAGAAAACATATACTGAATGGTTTCAATCCTTTGATGTTTTTTTGAAGCTTGTTCTGTGACATAGCATGGGGTAATTTTTATTTATTAATTAATTTTATTTTTTGGATGAGGTAATTTTTAGTAAATAAAATTTGATATACAAAAGAATGTGGATTCTTTTGGGGTTAGGGGAAGTGTTCTATATTTGTCACATAGGTCAAGTTGTTAATTGTGTTCTTCAGATGTTACATCCTTACTTATTTTTCCTTGTGTTTTTTTCTATCAGTTATTGAGAATGGTGTGCCCAAGTCACTCACTATGAATGTGGATTTTTCTGGGTTTTTTTTCATTTAATTTTGTCAAATTCTGCTTTGTGTATTTTCACACACTGGGTTTGGGGAAGGGAAGGCATCATGGGTTTATGGAACCGGAATATCCTATTGTCTCTAAAATGGAATTAGGATCAGAGTTCAACTTGAAGTTCGGGATGTGGGTCAGAGTCAGAGGACGCTGACACTGCCCCTGGGAGACAGCCACACAGATGATCACGGAGTGTTCAGGCTCCAGGGCTCTCATCCGGGTACCTGCAGAGCCTCGTGATCTGTAGGAGGGGGAGAGACAGCAGCTCCTTGAAGGGAATCTGGATAGGTCAGGCCTGGGGCTAGTAGTCAGGATGTGGGAGATCCCCACATCCACACAGAAGACTTGAGAAGATGTTGTCCTCCCATTTATATCCTAGGATCCTGTGGAGTACCTCCCTATAAGGACAGGGCAGGGGATCAGTAGTCCTTGGCCTCTGGTTGGCCTCATTAATAGTCTAGAATAAGTCCTGCAAACTTAGCATCTGTAGGCATTGTCACCAGTTCTTCCCTATAGTCCTGCGCTTGAGCCCCTTGGCAATTGCTTTTGACGCTACCTGATTTCTTCCTCATCTCCATTTGTATCTTATTCTTCAGGAAATCTCTGGGTTTCCTGGTTACTCCAAGGTTTGATTAACTGCCTTGAAGCCTTCCCTGGTTCCAAGCTTCTTTTTCCTCCTTTACTTTCTGAAGACTTCTAATCATTTTACCCAGAAGCTGTCACTGTCTGCATTTTTATTTCTGGTTTTCTCTGATTCTTTGCAGCCCCAGGGCCTCATCCAGGACCTGCAGAGAGCAGACACCTAGGCTGAGCTGCTATAATTGTGGTGTGGAAGTTGCCTTCTTGTGGTCTTTGCACTCCTTTCTTGAGGCATCATATTCTTCCTTTAGCTCGAAACTTTGCAACCTTGACATGAACTTTGCAGCCCATAAATGCATTTTTATCCGAAAACTTTTGGGGATCCCCTCTTCAAGTAACAGCAAAGCCCATCTCCTTTAAGGTCTCCTTGGTTATCTTTGCAAAGGTTGGTATCATTCAGCTCCTTCCAAGGATCTCTCATAATAATGCAGGATTTGGAAAAGTTGTATCAATTCATCCACTGTAATGTCTGGAGGCAAATCAGACATAAAATACATTGTGTTTCTATCTTCTTCAACATGAACCATCTTGATTCTTCCTTTCTTTTATCTCTCCCCTTTAGGGATCAGTGGGTTTGGGGTTTTTCTTTGCAGAAGTTCCTTTGCATCCTAGCGTTGATACCTTTGTACATCTGCAGTAGGGCTGGACTCGCCATCATTGGAGAAGCCGTCATTGGCCTGACGTGTAGCAATATAACCTCCTGTGATCTCAGGGAATGAAGCCTTCACATCCAGGTCCCACTTATAGGAAGTATCAGCCAGCTGCTACCTGAAAGAATCCATTTCTTCACTGGGATCTTCTTGGTATTTCCATACAATTCTTGCATCCCTACCTGCTCATGAAACTCATCCTTCCCATCCAAGTGGTTGCCACTTGTGTTTTCCACCTAACACAAGAGCAGGGTCCAAGCAGGTGAGGGTGCTGCTGCACCAGGCCTGGGAGCCACCACCAAGTGTGTGTGAGGCAACTACCCAGACATCTAACACACGAAGTCATTTAATCCCCACAGCAGCCGTGTGAGGTCGGTACTCTTGTCATCTCCATTTTACAGAAGAGAAACAGAGGCCCAGAGAAACCTTGTCCAAGGTTCTAGAGATCTGAAACATAGAACAAGGCTGGGATTTGAATGTGGTCAGCTCTGCTCTAGAGTCCACATCCCCTTTTTTTTTTTTTTATTGGAACACCTGGGTGGCTCGGTTGGTTGAGCGTCTGCCTTCGGCTCAGGTCATGATCCCATGGTCCTGGAATCGAGCCCTGCGTCAGGCTCCCTGCTCAGCAGAGGAGTCTGCTTCTCTCTCTCCCTCTGGCTCTCCCCCTGCTTGTGCTCTCTCCCTCTCTCAAATAAATAAATAAAATCTTTTTTTAAAAAAAAGTTTGTGTATTTAATTTTGAGTAATCTCTACACCCAACATGGAGCTCAAACTCATGACCCTGAGATCGAGAGTCACGCGCTCTTCTAACTGAGCCAGCCAGGCTCCCTAGAAGCCACACCCTTAATCACCACTTTTTACCCCTTCCAAGAGACTAAATGAAATCCAGTCTGCCTCCTATCCCTGTTTTGATCGTTTAAGTGAAAATGTAATGCCCTAGCCCACCTACTCTATAGCATTGTTGTCTCCGTGACACTCTGTACTCTGTCCTGACCCAGCCCTCCACTTGCCCTCATGCCCTCTAATAAACTGCGGACCTCCTCATACCCTTAACTTCTCCTTAGCATGCTCCTTCAGTTCCTGGCTTTAGCTGAAATGTAAGTCTCCCCTGGGGGCACTACCTCCTCTGCTGTCTTCTGAAATAAGAGCTGTTTATTTTCTTATAGGTGAGGGTGCTTTCTTTGCTACAGACTGCTGCCTCCAAACTACACTTCCTCCAGTCCCCAGTTTTGGGTTTAAAATAGCCCCCTGCCTCTGTGGCTCGGCCATTCAGCTAAATTACCCTCTTCCTTTTTGCTACCATCCACCACCTGCTAGACCTCCTTACCTCGCTCAGGGCGACAGTGGCACCCAGTAGACTGTGTCTCCCCATATCATGTCCACACGGAGGACCCATTCCCCACCTGGCCTCTCAACAACTTGGTGACATCATCCCAGGACCTTCTGCACTTCCAGCCAGCCACCATTCCCTTTGTCACACCCTGGACTTTGTCATCTGAAGCAGCCTCTCTTCAAAAACCCCTCATTCAAGCAGCCTGCCTGGCTCAGCCCCCACCTTTTTTTTTTTTTTTAAGATTTTATTTATTTATATGACAGAGAGAGAAATAGCCAGCGAGAGAGGGAACACAAGCAGGGGGAGTGGGAGGGGAAGAAGCAGGCTCCCAGCGGAGGAGCTTGATGTGGGGCTTGATCCCAGGACTCCGGGATCACACCCTGAGCCGAAGGCAGACACTCAGTGACTGAGCCACCCAGGCGCCCCTCAGCCCCCAACTTCTAACCTTCCAGCCATGACCCTGTCTAGCCCCTCGCCACCATGTCTCAGTCTCCTGGTACCTCCAGGTCATTGATACTTCCCTTCCTCCAACACGTCAGCCCCTCCTATCCACTTTTAGCTGCATGGCCCTTCATTTCAACAGCTGTCTTGACAACGTCCCGAACCCCCTCGCCCCTCTATATTTTCACCCTTTGCCCCTATCTGGCAAAGCCACACTCCTAGATGAGCCCAGTGATGTGTTTTCTTCAGGATTTTATTCTGATGGCCAAGAAGTGTTGGAGGAAGCTGCACAACCAGGAAATAGTTACCACTCCTTATTTGTGGCCACCAATCCCAGCATTGTTTAGCGACCCAACCACATTGCGCTGGGCAATGGCTACTTTAAATTCCCTGATCCTGGGACCTATGAGGCTCCTCTGTCTCACCTCTCTCAGTTGATGATCTCACTTATGTCACATAGGAAACTGAAGCCCTCAGAGGTGAACTCCCTCAAACATCTGTTACCAAATTTACACTACCCCCTTTTCCCTCATGTTAGAGCAATAGTTCTCCAATTTTGTGTGCATCAGACTTGCCTGGAGGACATGTTAAACCATGTGTTTCTGATTTATTAGTTTGGGTGTGGGGCTAGAATTTTCATTTGTAACTAGTTCCCAGGTGATGCTTATTGCTGCTGGCCTGGGGCCCCCACTTTGAGAACCACTGGAGTAGAGGAGCTGCCTTTCTCCCACCCAAGGCCAGTCTCCACTGTGTTCTGCATTCCTTTTCCCCTCCTAAATCTTCAACCTCTCCCTTTGAGAAAAGCAAATCCCTCCTCCTCCCTCCCTCCTCCCACTGCTCCCTGCACCTCTTAAACCCCTCTTCCGGCCTGACTCTCACACACGGTATATGCCTTGATTGTATCCTGGTTTGGAAAAAATATATATAAAAGACATTTGGGGGTGAATTGGGATGAAATTTGAGTACATTTTGCATATCAGATGGTATTGGGGACCAATGGTTATTCTCTTACTGTACCCATGGCATTGTGGTTACATAGAAGAAAGTCCCCACTTTTAGGATGTGTATGTTGAAGGATGTGTATGAAGGATCACGATTTCCTAAATTTTCACATGGCTCAAGAGTAAATATAAATACTGGAGCAGCTAAGTGGCTCAGTTGGTTAAATGTCTGACTCTTGGTTTCTGCTTGGGTCATGATCTTGGAGTCACAGGATTGAGCCCTGCACCAGGCTATGCACTCAGCACGGAGTCTGCTTGAAAGACTCTCTCTCCCTCTTCCTCTGCTCCTCCCCCCACTTGTGCTTACTCTCAAATAAATAATCTTTTTTTTTAAAGATTTTATTTACTTGACAGAGAGATAGCCAGGGAGAGAGGGAACACAAGCAGAGGGAGAGGGAGAGGAAGAAGCAGGCTCCCAGAGGAGGAGCCTGATGTGGGGCTCGATCCCATAATGTCAGGATCACGCCCTGAGCCGAAGGCAGATGCTTAACGACTGCGCCAACCAGGTGCCCCTCAAATAAATAATCTTTTTTTTTTTTAAAGATTTTATTGATTTATTTGACAGAGATAGAGACAGTCAGTGAGAGAGGGAACACAAGCAGGGGGGAGTGGGAGAGGAAGAAGCAGGCTCCCAGCAGAGGAGCCCGACGTGGGGCTCGATCCCGGAACGCCGGGATCACGCCCTGAGCCGAAGGCAGACGCTTAACCGCTGTGCCACCCAGGCGCCCCTCAAATAAATAATCTTTTAAAAAGTATACAAATACATAAATATTTGTATGTATGTATAAATAAGACTTGTTAAATCTAATTAAAGTGGTAGATGTACAAATGATAGTTATACTGTTCTTTCAACTTTTCCATATGTTTGAAACTTTTCATGATAAAAAGTTGGGAAAAAATTCTCTATTCCCTCACTTCCACTCATTCCTCAGCCCTTTCAGGTGGGTGTCCACCTCTCCTGTGCCACTCAACTGCTTTTGCAATGACTTCTGTCATTAAATCCATTTTTTCATTTTCCCCTGTTTGAGTTCCCACCAGTAGTCAACTGTGTTGACCAATTCTTTCTTGAAACATTATTTTCCTTTGGTTTCCAGGACTGAGCACTCTTCTGATTTTCTTCCTCTCCCTCTGGCTGCTTGCTTCTTTGTGGTCTCATCCTGTACTATCTGGCCAAAGTGGAATTCATCAAGGGCAGTAAGTGCCGAACCCCTCTTCTCATGTTATATTCTCCCTCCAGGGGATCCATCACACCTGACCCATGGCTTCAACTGCTATCAGCTGATCACTTTCAAATTTGTCTTCTTCCTCTGATCTCCAGTCTTGTGTATCTGACTGCCTACATGGCAAACCCTACTTGGATGTCTCAAAGGTACCACAAACTTAGCATATTTGGAACTTAATCATGATCTTCCCCCACAAACAGTATCATCATCATATCCAGACCACAAGGGCTTTGCCCTGCCCCACATACTTTGGGGGCCCTCACTTATCACACACAAATGTTATTAAATGACACCCAGGCACTTGGGAGCTGGCTTTCAGTGCTGGCACAGCACAACCTGAAACCCTGAACATCTGGTCTCATAATTAACATGTTTTGGGCCCCAGGGAAATGCTCCTGCAATCTCTTGCCATGTATCCTGGAAACAAGAGAGGACTACAACCGAATCCTGTGGAAGTTTAGGCTGCCGCTGCCGGATTCAGAGTGCAGGCTGGTATGGTGTGTAGGCAGGACTTAAGTGGCGGAAGCACTTAGGTAAGAGAAAGTGCAACTTAATTAATTTGGCAAATATTACCCCTCAAATGGCATGATAGACTATCATTTCCCAATAGTGTTGAGTGTCCATTTTTCTTGCTTTTCTTTATGCTCCAGAAGTATCGATTTATGTTGTGCTACATTCACAACAGTTGCAAATGACAAGTGAGGAACATTTTGCAATATTAAATGATTTTTATTACTGTTAAACTTGTATACATGTAGGTTTAGAGATAATTTTCGTGAGGTATGACATTGATTTTCTGTTTGGTAAGTGGATGAACATTGAATACTAGATTACTAATAGATTTCTTTTTTTTTTTTAAAGATTTTATTTATTTGACAGAGAGAGACACAGCGAGAGAGGGAACACAAGCAGGGGCAGAGGGAAAGGGAGAAGCAGGCTTCCTGCCAAGCAGGGAACCTGATGTGGGGCTCGATCCCAGGACCCTGGGGATCATGACCTGAGCTGAAGGCAGACGCTCCACGACTGAGCCACCCAGGCACCCCACGAATAGTTTGATTTCTATAAAGCTATCTAATAAGAATTTTAAAGTAAGCAAAAATAATTAGCTTTATTTAAATTAGTTTGGTTTAGAATATTAATATTTATTAATTATAATTTTTATTTTGCCTTTTTAAATACATAATTTTTGAATATTTTAGAAGAAAATAACTTTTATAACATCTACTAAAATGATTTTTAAGTTTTTTACATTTATATATTTTGGTAAAAATACATTTAAATTTTGTATACTTTGGCTATAATCATAAATATATTTTCTTTTTTAAAAAAATTTTATTTATTTATTTGACAGAGAGAGACAGCCAGCGAGAGAGGGAACACAAGCAGCGGGAGTGGGACAGGAAGAAGCAGGCTCCCAGCAGAGAAGCCTGACGTGGGGCTCAATCCCAGGACTCCGGGATCACGCCCTGAGCCGAAGGCAGACGCTTAACGAATGCGCCACCCAGGCGCCCCAAAAAATATATTTTAAAATCATAGATCATTGAGAATGAGTTTGAAATTATGATAGAAGTAGAAACTATGGGGAACCTGGGTGACTCTGTTCGTTAGGCAACTGCCTTTGCTTCAGGTCCTGATCTCATGGTCCTGGGATAGAGCCCCAGGTCATGAAGAGCTCCCTGCTCAGCGGGGAGCCTGCTTCTCCCTCTCCTGTTCCCCTTGCTTGTGCTCTCTCTCTCATTGTTAAATAAATAAATAAATAAATAAATAAATAAATAAATAAATAAAATATTTTACAAAAGATTTTACTTATTTATTTATTTGACAGAGAGAGAGAGGCAGCGAGAGAGGGAACACAAGCAGGGGGAGTGGAAGAGGGAGAAGCAGGCTTCCCGCTGAGCAGGGAGCCCGATGCAGGGCTCGATCCCAGGACCCCGGGATCACGCCCTGAGCCAAGGCAGACGCTTAACCGCTGTGCCACCCAGGCGCCCCTAAAAATATTTTTATTTAGGTGCCCCATCTACTTCTTTTTTAAAACATATTTTTATTTAGGGGCGCCTGGGTGGCTCAGCAGTTTGGGTACTTTGTTACACACCATGGGTGACTAATACAACCTCCTCAATTCACTGCCATCAGCTCTACTTCCTTCCCTCCCACTGAACCTGCTCTCACTAAGGGTGAACACGTAGATCTTCCCTTTGCCAAATCTAATGGACGTTTTTTGTTTTCATTTGTTTTTTTCTTCCCTGGAGCATTTGACCTTGTTGACTACCCTTTGAAGTTTTTTTCTCTCCTTGATTTTGTGAAACCACTCTCTTGCTCTCTCTCCCTCTTGTTTGCCCTCCTACCTCTCTTCCTGGCCTTTCTCAGGCTATTTTCCATGATTTGGTCCAGGCTCCCTTCTTTCCTTATCTGCACACTTCTTTTAGGCACTCTTAGACCCATCACTATGCTGGTGACTCTGAAATGTGTATTTTTAGCCCAGATTTCTCCCTTGACCTTTACTCCTAGATATCTGTCTTGTGAATATTTCCATCTGAATGTCCCCTGTTGCTTAAAAATTAATGTTCAATTTAAGCTTATTGAGCAAGCATTGAATATTCCCTAATTTGAAATGTGTCTCCTTCCCCAAACCTGCTCCTTCTTCATTATTCCTGGTTTCAGAAGACAGACTCACCAACCACCCGGTTGCCCAAGACAGAAACCTGAAAGGATCCTCAGATCTCACTCTTTCTTGCCCTCTCCCACCCCCATCCTAATACCAAGTCCTAGCGATTTTCCTATTTAGCTCACTGGCGTATGATTACATTACTAACCCTGCTGCCACTGCCTGCCTACTTACCCCTGGTTTTTCCCCAGACCCCGGCACCATATGCCCACCCACTTCACAGATGAATTTCAAGTGCTCCTCGGGCTTTGGAGCCTCTGCTTAGGACCTCTCCTGGTCATTCTTGACCTCCTCCCCCAATCTTGCTTCTTTCCAGCTCCTCACTCTAGCCCTAGGGCTCCAGCCTTAATCTCATCTCTGGACTTCTGGATTCCAGGGCTTGACCCAGTTTCCCCTGCTGGATTGTGACATACGCTTCAGAGATGGTCTTTATTCCACTTTCTGCCCCTGAACCTAACTCCCAATCTTAGCCACTTTGTCAGACACAGGTGGCCTGTGCTAGTCCCGATGAGGAAGGAATGTAGCACTGCTTGGGTGTCCCCACCCAGACCTTTGAAGACGTCTCTTTACCGGTCTTCTGCTTCCAGTTTGCCATCCCCTCTAGTCCATGCTCCTCCCAGCTGCTGGAGGGACGCTTCTCAAGTGAAAACTAGAACCTCTCGCTCTCCTACTCACAATTCCTTAATGGCTGCCTCTCCCCTTCACGTAAAATCTCCACTTGTTCACCTGGCACACAAGGCCCTACAGAATCTGACTTAAGATATGAAGTAGGTGGAGAGAGCACAGGTTGTACAGAGCGGCTTTAAACCTTGGCTCTGCCTTTTTTTTTTTTTTGGCACTGTGATCTCTGGCAAGTTACTCTGGACCACAACTTCCTCATGTACAAATGAGATAGGGATGTTGTGAGGACTCATGATTTTGTGAAGCATGTGTCACTGAGCCTGGCACATAGAAAGGGCTCAAGAAATGTTAGAGATTGTTCTCTCCCATCTTGGTGCTTAATGTTCCAATCAGGAAAACTGACTTACTTGGGGATCCTTGATTATGTCACACTTTTCATTGTCCATGCTGTGTGCATGCTTTTTCCTCCTTCTGGAAAGTTTACTACTTACCGTCTACCACCCTCCACAAAAAAATCCAACGTATGCCTTTTGCAAGAATTAGCTCAAATCTCAAATGCTTTGGACCCATCTCTGACTCATCTAGGTAGAGTGAGACATTTTTCTAATGCTGCCTGTTTTGGGTATCTATCCTTGTTCCACAAGCCACCCTAACATTTACATGTTTTAACAGAAATGTATTGTTTCTCACAGCTGCAAGTTGATTGGGTAGCTTGGCTTCAGTTAGCGTTGGCCGGGGCACTGGGGTGGTTGGAGTTCCAGCCTCATCACTTGGCAAGCAGTTGACATTGGCTTCCAGCTGGAGCTCAGCCACTGCTGGCATCTGGGCCTCTGGTCTCTCAGTGGCTACTCGGGCTTCCTCACAGCATGGTGACTGGGTCCCCAGGAGGCAGGTGCCAGGCGCCAAAAGTGGAGGCTGCAGATCTCATACGACCCAACCTCAGAAGTTACACATTGACTTCTGCCACATTCTGTTGGTCACAACAGGTCACAGGGCCAACCCGGACTCAAGGGAAGGGGAAATAGACTGGACATCCTAATGGGAGGAGTGACAAAGAATCTGCGGCCATCTTTAATCCCCTATGTTCCATTGCATTCTGTCACTCACCTTTATTACACTGTATTTTTAAGTCTTGCTCCTGCTTCTGTCTCTATTCCAGCCTCTGTCTCGGAGCTCAGAAACTGGCAACACACTCAAGTATTTCATTTGGTTCACAATGTGTTTTTATGATTCTTTTGACTTAATTACAACACCTAAAAATGGAGAAATTTTATAGAAAAATTGGGAGTTGTTGTTCTTCTAGAAAAAAAAAAAGCTTTAAATAAGGCAATGCTAGCTCTGAATTCCTACATGGCAACACCCAACCAGGAGCTGCTGCCTCTCCAGACAACCTTGCACTTGGCAGGGTATCTGGGTCGCTCAGTTGGTTAAGCATCTGCCTTTGGTTCAGGTCATGATCTCAGGGTCCTGGGCAAGTCGGGCTCCTTGCTTATCAGGGAGTCTGCTTCTCCTTCTGCCTTCCCCCACCCCATTCATGCTCACTCTCTCTTTCTCAATAAATAAATATCTTTTAAAAAATAAAAACAAAACCTTGCATTTGGCACATCACTTGCCTGGCCGTGGCAGAAATGTGAGTTTGCCACCTTTAATTTTAGGTCCTTGAAGGCAGAGTTTGGGGCATCTCAGATACTGGGCACTCTCATTTCCAGGTAAGGTTCTTTTTCAAAAATTTTTAATTTATTTTTAAAGATTTTATTTATTTATTTGTCGGGGGAGAGAGAGAGAGAGAGAGAGTGAACATAAGCAGGGGGAGATGCAGGCAGAGGGAGAGGGAGAAGCAGGCTCCTCGCTGAGCAGGGAGCCTGACGTGGGACTCAATTCCAGGACCCTGGGATCATGACCTGAGCTGAAGGCAGAGCTGAGCCACCCAGGCACCCCTACATGCAGATTTTTTACTTTACATTACTATAAATGTGTTTTCTCTTCCTTATGTTTTTCTTAATAACATTTCCTTTTGTCTGGCTTACCTTATTGTATGAATACAGTATATAATACATATAACATACAAAATATGCATTAATCAACTGTGTTTATGTGGATTTTCCACTGTGCGGTGTGTCGGCAACCCTAACCCCTGCGTTGGTCAAGGGTCAACTGTATTGCCAAATTTCTCCTCAAATTTCTCATAGCTGTTTACATTTCAATCTAAAATGTGGGAGTTCCTATTCCACAATTTTGCCAATCCTTGGCGTTATCAGGGCTATTTTATTTTATTTTCAAAGGTTTTATTTTTATTTTTTAAAAAGATTTTATTTATTCATTTGACAGAGATAGAGATAGCCAGCGAGAGAGGGAACACGAGCAGGGGGAGTGGGAGAGGAAGAAGCAGGCTTCCAGCTGAGCCGTGAACCCGATGTGGGGATCTATCCCAGGACCCTGGGATCATGCCCTGAGCCGAAGGCAGATGCTTAACGACTGAGCCACCCAGGCGCCCCTCAAAGGTTTTATTTTTAAGTAATCTCTACGCCCAATGTGGGGCTCAAACTCATAACCCTGTGATCAAGAGTCACAAGCTCCACTGACTGAGCCAGCCAGGAGCCCTTATCAGAGTTATTTTAATTTTGCTGAGTTAGTATGTATAAAATAGTATCTCATGGTTTTGATTTGCATTTGTTCATTACGAATGAAGTTGAGCATCTTTTCATATATTTATTGGCTATTTGGATTTCCTTTTCAGTGACTTGCCTATTCATAGCTTTTGCTAGTGATCTGCAAGAGTTCTGTATAAATCGTGGATACCAAACCTTCGTTAATTGTAGAGGTTGTAGGGGCGCCTAGGTGGCACAGCGGTTGGGCATCTGCCTTCGGCTCAGGGCGTGATCCCGGCGTTGTGGGATCGAGCCCCACATCAGGCTCCTCCGCTATGAGCCTGCTTCTCTGCTTCTTCCTCTCCCACTTCCCCTGCTCGTGTTCCCTCTCTCCCCGGCTGTCTCTATCTCTGTCAAATAAATAAATAAAATCTTTAAAAAGAAATCCTTCCTTACTATGATATCATCAGTATATTTTACAGTTTCTTCAAACAGTTTAAAATTTTGTTTTTCACACATTTAAGCCACCTAAAATTGGCTTTAGGGAATGTTGTAGTGTAAGGATCTATTTTTTTTCACTTGGATAGCCAATGAACGCAAGACAATTTAACAGATAGTCCATCCTTTTCCACAGATTTATGTCACTTTTGTCATATACCAAGTTCTCATATCTTTGAAGGCGTGAGTCTAAGAACTGCTCTGTAACAGTGGTCTATTTACTGCGCATGTGCCAGGACCACACTGCTTTGATCACTCTGGCTTTACGGTACAGTTGTGTTATATGATAAAGCTGGCCTTTCATATTTTTCCACTTCGAACTCGTGTTGGCTTTTCTGGGCCATTTACTTCTTTATAAGAATTTTAAGAACAGTTTCTCTCTCTCTCTCTTTAAAGATTTTATTTATGTATTTGACAGGGAGAGAGAAAGAGAGTACAAGCAGGGGGAGCAGCAGAGGCGGAGGGAGAAGCAGACTCCCCACAGAGCAGAGAGCCCAACATGGGGCTCCGTCCCAGGACCCTGGGATCACGATCTGAGCTGAAGGCAAACACTTAACCAACTGAGCCACCCAGGCATCTCCTAAGAACAGTTTTTTAAGTTCCATAAAATATATTGTTGGGGTTTTGATTAGAATTGTACTGACATGTATAGATTTGAGAAAAATTTCCAGCTTTATATTGAATTTTTCTCCTCTTGAGCATGGAATATTTCTCCATTCTTTTTTGTCTTCTCTTCAAAATGTTCTCTAGTAAGGTTTTATAATTTTATCCATAAAGATCATGCACATATTTTGTTATATGTATGTCTAAGTATGCTATAGTCTTTGTTGCTCTTACAAATGGTATTTTCTTAAAACAAAATCTTCTATTTATTTATTGCTGTGGTATAAGCAAATTGATATTTGCATATCCATCTCATTCCCAAAAAAGAATGTATTGTTTATGGGTTCTTGTAAATTTTCTTTGTCACTAATTAATTATCTATGTATAGTGATGGCTTTATTTCTTCTTTTTCTTATTGTGCCGGTTCAGACCAGCTAGCACAAGTTCAATAGAAACAGTAAAAACTAGGGGACATCTGGCTGGCTCAGTCGGAAGAGTGTGTAACCCTTGATTTCAGTCATTAGTTTGAGCCCCATGTTGGGTGTAGAGATTGCTTAAACAAATAAAACTTTAAAAAAAGAATTAAATGTTTTTTTTTTAAAGATTATTTATTTATTTATTTATTCGACAGAGACAGAGACAGGCAGCGAGAGAGGGAACACAAGCAGGGGGAGTGGGAGAGGAAGAAGCAGGCTCATAGGAGGAGCCTGATGTGGGGCTCGATCCCAGAACGCCAGGATCACGCCCTGAGCCGAAGGCAGACGTTTAACCACTGTGCCACCCAGGCGCCCCAAGAATTAAATGTTTTTATATACAACTGATGAATCATTGAACACTTACCTCTGAAACTAATAATATGCTATATGTTAATTAATTGAATTTAAATTTAAAAAATTAAAAATGAAAAAAAAAAGAAACAGTAAAATCTAGTATTCCTGTCTTGACTTTGGAAGTTATTTTCTAATCTTAGTTAGCTAGATTTTTAAAAGATTTTATTCATTTGAGAGACAAAGAGAGACAGAGAGAGCACAAGCGGGGGAGAGGTAAAGGGAGAGGGAGAAGGAGACTTCCCGCTGAGCTGGCGATCCCAGGGCCTGGAGCCCATGACCCGAGGTGAACGTAGATGCCCAACGATCTGAGCCACCCAGGCACCCAGTTAGCTAGATTTAAAAAAATAATAAAATGAGTTTCTGTTAAACTGTATCCAATGTGTTCTCTGTACCATTGGGACAATCTTTTTTTTCCTTTTACTATGACAAATTGTAAATATCATTAATAGATTTTTAAAGTACACCATCCTTGTGTTCCTGCAATAAAGTCTGCTTGGTCATGCATACACACGCATACACACACAGACTTGCACAAACTCCACCAGATTCAGTTTGCTGATATCTTATGTAGGATTTTAGTTTTTTTTTTTTTAAAGATTTTATTTATTTGTTTGAAAGAGAGAATGGAGCTGTGTGGAGGGGCAGAGGGAGAGAGTCTCTGCTGAGTAGAAAGCCCCAATGCAGGCTGATCCCAGGACCCAGAGATCATGACCTGAGCCGAAGGCAGAGGCTTAACTGACTGAGCCACCCAGGCGCCCCAGGATTTTAGTTTTATAAGTGTGATTGTCCTTCTTTTTCTGTTGTCTGCTACAGTTTGTATAACCAAATAAACAGATGGTTTTTAAGAGTTGGCAAAATGGGGACACCTGGCTGGCTCAGTCTGTAGAACATGAGACTCTTGGTCTTGGGGTCGTAAGTTCAAGCTTCACGTTAGGTGTAGAGCTTACTTTTAAAAAAAAAATAGTTGGCAGAATAACACATCTCTAAAACCATCTAGATAGGTGTGTGTGCGTGTGTGTGCGTGTGTGTGTGTGTTAACTTGTCATTCCATTTATTAGAATTTATAGATCCATTCAGGTTTTAGTTAATAGAACCAGTTCTCTCCTAGGCCCCTTCTAGCAACCGTTGCCATGGTCAGCTTATTCTCTGGCTTTCAGTTTTCTCTTTGTTTCTAGCACTTGGGATTTTATTTTTCTTTTGAGAACTCAGTCATGTTTACTTCCCCCACCCATATTTTGTCCAGTATTTCCAGGTGATGGTGCATTTAGATTTTCTAAGTCCTCCATCTTGCTTGATTCTGAAGTTGTTCCCATTTTATGGATAAGAAAGCTAGTGTTCAGAGTGAATTTAACAGCCTGCTGAAGATCGCACCACTAATACTTTTAACCTACTAATTGAACCTACATATTATGGTTCTGGATCGTGTGCTGTTGCCACATTATTCCATGCTGCCTTCTGAAGCCAATGAGGCAAGACCAGAAAGGGGCATTGCAAAGTTAAAGGGAAGGATGGTCTCACAGGCAAGATGGAGGAGGCCTGAGATGAAGGTGGAACTGTGGAGATGGACAAAGCTAGGAAATACGGAGGAAGTAATGGTGTTAAGAAAATGGCATACGAGACTCCTGGGCCGCAGCTGTTGGAGAATCATGGCCCACACCATCCTCTCTGAGATCCTGCAATATGTAGCCCTCTATGCCAGATCCTGGCACGCATGCATCCATTAAACCAATATTTGGATCCAGTTCCCAGTTCCCTGCGTATGACAAGAGTAAGCATCTGCAGTCAGGATCCCTGCCTTCAGGGAACTTACATCCACCAGGGAGTCAGACTTCCATCAGATAATGAACAAATGTTGAACTGCAACTGTGCCAAGTGCCTCGGGAAAGGCACACCTTGGTGTGGGAACTCAGAAGAGGGGAATCTGACTCAGGAAGGAAGGGCAGGGTACTTTCTTGAGGATGTGGCAGAGACGCTGAGATCTGAAGAATGAAGAGGAGCTAGCTAAAAGAGAAATGGGACAAAGAGCCTTTCAGGCCGAGGGCTTGGCTCTCTGCAGGAGGAAGCGCGAAGCGGACTGCAAATGGAGCCCTCCCACTGGGAGAGTGGTGGGAGAAGAATCTGGAGAGATCGGCAGAGCCACATCTGGCAGGGTTTAGAGGCCAGGTTAAGGACTTGGGTCTTTAACCTAAGATCAATGGAAAACCATTAAATGGATTTAAGCAGGGTGCCTGAAACAATCAAATTTGCATTTCAAAAAGTCCTCTAACTCAGGTGTGCAGCGGGCACGTAGTTGAGAAGCCCTCCAACCGTCAAGCTCTCCAACTACCGCAGTGATTCAGAGGAGAGCCAGATGGTCCAGATGGTGGCCGGACCAGGGAAATGGAGGGATGGAGAAGAGGGACAGACTTGAGAGATACTGTAGTGGATACAACTGATCGGAGTAGAGGTGGATTCAGTACTGAGATGCTCGCCACACACACCTCTGTGTCACATCCTTCGAAGGCAGGGGCCACATCATACGCCTGTTTGTAATACCCAGGTCCCAGAACAGCCCCCGTTAGGTGGTGGACTCAATAGTACTTCCTGAAAAGGTGAAACTGACGAGCGGTCTCCCAAGTGATCCTTTACGTCTAAGGTTCTTTCATTCCTTCTTGCATGTGTCTAAGGTTCTTTCATTCCTTCTTGCACGTGTCAGTGATCAGCGTCTCCCTCCGATACATCCGTAGGGAGAACTCTGCCAAATTCTAAAGAGTATACCTTGGGGGTATGCAAGAACTAAGGCCTACTTTATCCTTTAACAAGTATGGTAACAATAATCTTACTGCTAGCGTTGCCCAAGGGAGGAACTCCCCCAACAGAACTTTCTAAAAGGGTGAATGGTAACACCACCCTCCTCAGGGCCAGGCTGGGGCCAGAGGCGCCATCTGGAGGGGATGCTTTGGAGGAACTCCCTGCTGACCATTCAAAACCAGCTGCCCAGCACGAGAAGAGGACATTAAGCAAACAATTTTGTGGACATGAAATGCTTGTCTTGGAGCTTGACAACACGGGGGGAAAGATACAAACTGAAGAACAGAGGAGTGGTCTCCCTGGCGACATTTGTACCTGAAGGCGGTCCTAAGTTTTTCTGAGATGGCTCTTGTGTGTATTGTCTCACACAGTGCTCTCACCCACGCGCTCAGACGCATGATCTGCTATGGTCTGGGGACTGAGAAGTCTGAGCAAGGGAAAAGTGGGAGATGGATGGGTAAGGGAAAGAGAGGCTCCTTTCCTCCTGCACCAAAGACTTTCTTCTTCCCTTTTCATCCATCCTGGCCCGGTCCCACCTCCTCTGTGAGGCCCTTCTCAACCGCCCTAAAGGTTCCCGGTGATCCCCCTGCTCCAGAGGCGTGGAGCCGCTTCTGCATGGGGGCCCTTGCCATTCACCCTGAGGACGGAGCTAATATTTACCGCACTGCTTCTCTGCTTTGGTGCACATCAGAATCACGGGGAGCGTTTGTTAAAACACAATGCCCTCCCTTCAGAGTTTCATGCATAAGGTCCCGCCCTTTAAGTGGCAGGGTGAAGATTTACTCCCAGGTCTCCCTGACTCTAGTAACCTTTCTCTACCTTGCTCCTTTGCATAGTTAGTTATTCTGCATGTATCTAGTTCAACAAAATAATCAAGTTATTTTTTGTATACTTTGTATCTCTTGCTTTGCCTAACCTGTATCTGTAGGCTTAACTGACAGCGGACTAAAGGATTTGGGGAAATAACCCAGGGAAGCTCCCGATGCAACAAAATCTGAGCTGCCCCCCACCCCACAACACCTCCTTCTCCCAGCACTAGGGAAGGAGAACACCTGGTCCAGGAGGGTAGTTATTTTTCCTTCCTGCGCAGGTAAGGGAGACGCCTAGGGCAACCGTTTGGTATGTCTGCCACATGATGTCTCCGAAATAAACAGACGCATCTTCATCTTCGAAGTTCAGTCGTGGAGGTAGCAGAGAGGGGACTGCGGCAGAAATGTGAGAAGTGGAGAGAAGGGGAGGGTGGGGGTGGTGTTGACTGGGGAGCCGAGGAGGAATAGAGGGGCCATGGGAGGGAAGTTACAGGGACCAGGGGCCGCTGGCTGTTCCAGGGTTAAGGGAGAGGGCGGGGAACAGAGACAGAAGAGGCTACAGGTCGTTCAGGCCTGGAGAGAACGAGTAAAGTGAGGGGGTGACGCTCCTTGCAGCCCCTGGAACCAGAAGAGAAGCCGGGTTCATTCCGGACTCTCCAATATCCACCTCGGTATCCTTCCCGACTCCTCCGCGTCCGTTTCTCTCTCTCTCTGAAATTCCGGGGGCAACGCCCGCCTTCCTCCCACCCAACGTCCCGGGAGCGCCGCAGCCGCTGGATGCCTGGGGTTGGAAAGGAGGGCAGCCAGGATCAAGGGTTCTGGGTATAGAAAGCGGCTCCTGCAAGGGTGTTGTCTATTTCGGCAGGGCAGGAGGGCTCTGGGGGTGAGGTCCAGGCCGCCTGGTCTGTGGGACTTGCGTGGGCGGGAAGGTGACCCTGAGTCGGTATTGAAGGTACTAGGCATCAGGGGAAAAAACGAGAAATCCCAAGCGTGGGATGGGGTGCCCTCGGGTCTGTGGATCACACCGAGAGGCTGACTCCTCCGCCAGCGGGGCAGAGAACTGAGGAAGCCGCAGGAATTTGGGGCGGATCGGGGTGGGGGCGCGAAGGGCAACGGAAACAGGAAGTGAGGGGCAGAGAGGCTGAAGGGGGGGGCATAGAGGGAGCATCAGTTACTCCGGGAGAGGCGAGTCTTCGTCCCCTACCCCCGCACAGCACGGGACGCGGCGCGCAGCCGAGCAGCTCTACAGCCCGGACCCGAGCTTGCGGCCCGGCACGCCCACGCAACTCGAGGCCGGGAGCTAGCGGTGGCTTCGCTTGAGGCCCCCAGCCCTCTGCTCTCGGCCGCAGCCTGACTAGGAGCAGAGCTAGACCTCCCGTGCGGCCCTCCCTCCACTCAGCCCGCGGCTCGGCGGGCACTGGTTCGCTCACTCCTGGGAACTGTAGTCCCTGGCCCTGCCCGCCTTCTTTGGGAAGCGGCCGGGATGTCCAGCAGGGGTTTGTCGCAGTCCTCTCCACGTCCCTCCCTCCTGTTTTTCCAGCTATAGAAACCAGCTTCTTGCAGTGATGAGGAATTACTCTGCTTCCAAACATCACGGTCCCGGTCCCGTTGGCATCTACAAACGTGACTTACTCTCTTGAGTCACTTTCCCACTTTCCCTTTGATACTGAAACCCTGGATTTCAGGCTGGGCGATTCAGGTTTTAGGAGGCAGGTTTGAGATCTGACTTGAGACGCCCCTCAGCTCTTTACCCTCTCTCTCCCAGCTTCACAGATCGTTCCCCACTATTTTCGTACATATTTGTTGACTGGGGTTCAGAAAATTGGGATTTACACACCGTGAATAACCTTTGACATTTCCTCCCCATTTCCAAGGCTGATTTCCATATGATTTCCAGGCTTGTCTCCCCAATCTTTTGTTTTGTTTTTGCCCTTCTAGTACACCCCTGATAAACAGAGACACAGAACTGCAGGTTTCAAAGAGGAAAAGAAGCAAATTTGTTGTTGGTAGGAGGGCATGAAGGGGAGGGTTCTTCACCTTCCCCAACATCTTGTATAGATGGGAGGTTGGGGGGGGCAATAGAAAAGGCAGTAGATGGGGGCGCATGCCCCGCTCTGTACAATATAGAAGAATCTGATATAGATACTTTGTATAAAAGCCACTTGTCCTCATTTGTGTCCTCTTGCTGGCTAGCTGGGTTGGGGGAGCACTGGGGGACAAAGAAGCTGGCGGTGGTGGGCCAGGACACAGGGACACCCCATGGTCCCCATCCTCTGGCTGTCCCCTTGTGGGGTCACTTTGGATCCTTGGTGGGGGCATAGCAGAGCTCCAGTGGCCGGGACACCTTCCAGAACTTCTCATTCACCAGTTCCAGGGTCAGTGAGCCATTCAGTGTCTACACAGGGGGTGGAAAAGAGAGAGGCAGGGTAAGAAAAAAGAAAGTTGGAGAATAAGGCAGAAAATGACCAAGGGAGGAAAAAAGAAAGTAATAAAAGAGATGGGGCAAGGCAAAGCAGGGGCATAGGGAGTGGTGGGGGAGGAGACAGAGATAAGAGATACATAGGGAGGGAGGGAGGAGGGTGGGCCAGTTAGAAGGTCAGGATCCATGGTTCTGTGTGGCCCCAGGCCACCCTCCCCACCTCTCCCCTCTTACAGCACTGCCCTCAGAGGCTCTCACCGTGAAAGCTCCACCCCCAGGGGCGATGTAGATGGTGTACTGCTTTTCGCTGACACCTTCCAGACTGGGCAAGGCAGGCTCCTCAGGGCCGTCACCTCCTCCGGTACCCCCACCCTCCCCACCACCCCCATCAGGTCCCGCGGCATCAGAGGCGCCCCCTCCAGGCCCTCCTGGCTCCCCGGCCTCTTGCTGCTGCCTCCGCTCAAGAGCAATGCGCAGGGCCAAGTACTTGGAAAGATGGTCCACTGTGGCATTCCCAGTTGTCTTCACATACCTGAAGCAGGAAAGAGGGCAGGTTTAGGGCACAGAAAGCCTTAAATGGACAAGGGAAGTAGGGGACTTTCCAACAGGGCCTCTGGGTTAGAATTTCTTGCTGGGTCTGGGTGAAGCCCACTTCGGGTGGAAGTCTATGTGGTCTCTGGTTTCTCAGAGGTCAGGGGAAAGACAGGGCTCTCACCTAGTCTGGCAGTATTCTCCCTTCTCCACGAGCAGGGGGTGGGGCCGGAACACGAGCTCAATTTCTCCACCTGGCTCCGGGGGACTGGGGGCCCCAGGAGGGCTTGGGGGGCCTAGGGTTCCCCCTCCCAAGGTCCCTCCCCGGTCACCAGAGTCTTCGGAACCGGCGCCCCCACCCACCCCACCAGTGCCACCTCCCCCTGTCCCTACACTGCTCCCCCCTGCGCCCCCACCACGGGGTCGCTTGGGAGCAGGGCCTGGGGCAGAGTCAGGGGCGGAGTCTGAGCTCACATCCTCTCCATCCCCCTCTCCCTCCCCAGGCTCTCCTTCCCCCCCACTCATCGTGGTGGTCTGATCTGACCCGGGCATCGGTCGCCTCACACGCTGGGCCCTGTAGAAGCAAGTGGTTGAGGTTAGAAAGCACCAAGGATAAGGGGTTTAGACTATAAACTTATGAGAGAACAAGAGATCAGGGAAATCTTACTGATGACACCTAATATTTATTAAACACTAACTACTTGCCAAGCACACTGCTAAGTATTTTGCACTGACTGCCTCACATAGTACACATCCTAGAAGCAGGTGATTATATTCTATTTATGGTTGAGGAAACCGAGGCTTAGAGAGGTGAAATAACTTGTTTGCAATCACAGCCCCTTGCCTCTCCTCACGGACTCCAGGAACCTGTAGCATAGGTTTGTAGAAAGGCAGAATTTCAGGCCCAACTCCAGACGTACTGAATTAGAATTTTCATTTTTAACAAGCCCCGCAGGTAATCTGGATTCCTATTAAAGACTGAGCAATGCTAGCCTAGGAGGTCATTTAATTCCCAGTGGTGTGAATCCAGAGTTTATGCTCAAAATCACTCCACTGCTCTAACTTCTAGAAAGTTAGAGGGCGAGCTATTTCCTTCTTAAGAATAGTAGTGCCAGGTGCTGACTAAGAAGCTGGAGTTTATGTCTCTGATGTCCAGGCTTCGACAACCAGGCTGCGGTTAGCTATTGCGACACTAAGGCTTAGAGCTGGCAGGCAGCAAAGACAGCGCCAGAAGTCTGACCCACACATCTGTCCTGCCAGCCCAGCTACCGCCTCTCTCCCGGCCCGAACCTGTGCATGGCCTGCATGCGCAGCCCCTCCTCAATGCTGGAGCTCAGTGCCTGCTGGTTGTGCAGGCGGCTGAGGCGGATGAGCACCCGGTCTTGGTGGGCCTCGTATTCCTCCCGGCTGGGATAGATCTTAGAGATCAGGGCATCGAAGTTGGGGTCTGGTCGCAGAGACCGCTTGGATACCAGCTTCTTGCGGCAGGTAGGGCACTCCTTGTTCCTGGGGTGGGAGAGAGGAGGCCCTGAACAGTCAGTCGCCAGGGCATTGAGGCCCCAGGTCTGGATCCTTCACCCCATCTCAAACACATCCCTCCTGTTACCCGCTCCGCAGGGCGGTGACAATGCAGTCCGAGCAGAATCGGTGGAGGCACTCCTTGGTGGTCATTGTATTCTTCAGCATGTCCAGGCAGATGGGGCACATGAGCTCTGAATGCAGTGACCGAGGGGAAACCGCAATCTCTGTGCCATCCATGATGGCTTCCTGGAGGCATCAGTGAGTGGAAATGTGATGGCGGGTTGGGGGGAAAGGGGTTTTAGAAATCAGTGGTCCATGGAATGGGAATTTTGAAAAATTCAGTGAAATAGCAGGATCTGGGGACCCCATGTTGGCCACTTGAAGAAGATGGTAATTCTGAGAGAGAGGAGCTTTGACTTGGGAGAGAATGGAAAACAGAAAGGATTAGTGTCCATTAACTAGAAGTAGGAGCTTCGCAACCGGAGGATCTGAGGTGTGGCGAGAGGTCTGGGGATGGGGGTGACACAGATTTGGAGTTTGGGGAGGACTGTTTCAACAGAATTTCTGAAAGTGTGGTCCAGGTTCGACCTATATCAGTATCCCCTAGGGTACTTACTTAAAATGCAGGCTCTGGAGCCCCATCTCATTATTGTATCAGAATGTTGGGGGGTGGGGGAAGACCAAGAGGCTCCATTTTTAATAAACTTGGGAGGAAAGTCTTATGTGCACTTAGGAAGGAACAGTAAGCTGAGGAACAGTGAAGGTAATTTCTGTCTGTTTACTATCTTTCAGATGAAGGCAGTCATACTTGCCCTAAGGCTGTGGCACTAGCTGATGTGAGGATTAAATGAGATAAATGTGAAGTGCTTGGAAAAGATTAAGATGATGCAAAGGTAGGGCCGAGGGAGTCTGTGACATGGGGCAGGGTCCGCAGAACAGGGCAAAAAATGGAAAAGAGGCGGTGGGATGGGGTCTGTGGATTGAAAGGTTTGGGGAAGGGGAGTAAGCTGTGAAGGGAGAGTCCCTGTCACCTGCGGGGTCCGGTGGAGCTCATACAGACTCAGTTCCCACGTTTTGCTGGCATTCTGGGCATTCGCCGGCGTCGTCATGGTGACCGGGCACAGACCCCCACTAAGGGCTCCGCAGCGGTGGAGGAGAAGGAGAGATAGGCTGGGAAGAGGGGGAAGGGGGAAGGGGTGTTAGGGGGGCCGCCCTCGCGCAGACCCCGCCCCTCCCGGTGCCTCCCCCCCACCCCCCTCCGCCTCGCGCCGCGCTGCCCCTCACCCGGCTCCAGCCGTCCGCGCCCCCGTTGCCGCAGCGCCTCTCCCTGGGCCCGGGCTCCCAGCCCCAGTTCGCTCGGTCCGCAGCTGCTGCTCAGACAGCAGCTCCCGCCGCCGCCGCCGCCATGGCCCGGGCGCTGGGGCTCTACGTCACTTCCGTCTGTCCCTCCACTACACCCCCCCACCCCCGCCAGCGGAGACGTCACCCGCCACTCGGGGCTCGGGTGGAACGCGACGTGGGCGCCCGGGTACCCCGCCTCCGGGACGCGCCCGCTTCGCCTGTAGAGCCCGCGTCCCCGGAGTCCCGAGCTACGTGGGGACCCCGGTCCCAGTCCCCGGGCCGGCACCGTCGCGCCGCCAACCTTAGCCACAATTCCCTTCCCGAGGTCCCCACCCGGGGCCTCCGCTCCGGAGGGCGGGGCCTGGGATCTTTTGGACCCCGGGAGGGGACAGAAGGGTTGGAAAAGGGGCCACCTCCCCCACTCCGCGTCCCCTAGCGGCTCTGGGGAACAGCTGCCCCCCTCCCCACAACTTCTGCGTAACCCCAGCCCGGCATTCGGGGAGGGGAGGGGAGGGGGGAAGGCTGCAAAGGATCCTCGGCCGCTTCAGTCTTCCAGTCCTGTGAATGCAACTAAATCCGGATGAGCCCGGGATTCCCCTTACCACCCTGGGGACTTGCTCCACCCTCCGCTTTGGCTCTCCCTTGACCCTCCGACCCGCTCTCCCCTCGAGGTTTGGGGGCGGCGGCTCGGGACGTCCAGACTCAACTCTCGGCCAGAGCCATAGACTCGAGAATTGCGTTTGGACAATCAAGAGCCGCGGCCCGGGGCGGGGGAGGGAGGCGCACGGGAGGAACAGGGGAATGGAGACACCACGCGGAAGCAGGGACACACACACACAAGATGGGGCCCCTATAGGGGAGGGGGTGTGCGTGTGTGGGTGGGTGGGGGCACAAGGGGCAGAATGTCTGGAGTGGGAAGCGGGCAGGAGCCTCCTCCAGGACTTTCCAGTAAAGGAAGGGGACGGGGAGGAAAGAGAAGAGGAAGGGGCAGAGCGATCCCCCATTGAAAGCAGGGGATGAGATGGGGGGGGGCGGAGGTAGTGGTGGAAAGAGACCGTGGTGGGCGTCCTGTCTCCTCCAGCCTGAGCTGGGGTTCCCGGACTTGGGCTGCAGCTGCCAGGGGGTAGCCTGTTTCTGGGACAAGGCAGCAGTGGGTCCCCTCACCCCCTCCCCCAGTTCCCCCCTACTTCCCTGTCCTCTCCTTCAGTCCGTGGCCAGTCCTTATGTGGGCTCCAGAGTCGATTAGCGCGGACCCCCTCCCCTTCCTCCTCCTCCTCCCAGCCCCCTCCTCTGCTCTCCTCCAGCCCCTTTCATCGGCTGGTCCATTCCCCTAATCCTGGCCCCCTCCCCTAATCCCCCCACCCGACCCCAGGCCGGCTGCAGCTATTGTAAGGTGGAGAGAAAGGGGAGGGGGGATTCAGAGAAGGGAGAGGGGTGGGGGAGGGCCACCTGTTCCAAGACCCCCTCCCAAGGCCAGACTGGACACTGGGATGGGGCCATGAACAAACCACCCTTGGGGACCGTAAGGACCCAGGGAATTGGGGGGAGGGGACTGGGGCTGCAGGACCAGTGGAAGCAGGTGGGGCAGAGACCCCCTCCCTCTAAAGAGACCCAGAGTGTCACGCATACACAGTGACACACACTCTCTCCTCTCACACCCGGCGGCGGGGGTTGCCCTGGGAGACCAGGCAGTGAAAGGGAACAATCCTTCGGGAAAGGGAAAGGAGGGGGAGGTGGGAAAGGGTCTGAGGGCTTAGACACAAGAAGAACCGGAGGTGGCAGGGAAGAGGATTTGGAATTTATTAGGGTCACAAGCACCCCTGCCTCCCATATTCAGCATTCCAGAGCCATACACTGCCACCCCTTTTGTAGCCTGGGAACTCAGAGTCCTCATCAGCAGGAGGCCCGGTGGAGTGGTGGGGGAGTGAGCAGAGTCCAGGGTCCTTGAGGCAGTTACATGAAAAGACCTCCTGGGAGGGGCAGAAACATTTGGACAGATGCATAGGTGGAGACAAATGGGCTGGGGGGCGCCCACTTCGGTCCCTCGCCTATGGGAACTTCTGCTCTTCCCTCAGTGGCTCCAGACTCCCTTCACTTGCTTTCTCCTCTCATCTGGGTTCCACTTCTCTGCCCTCTCCCTCCCCATGATGGCCTCATACCAGTGACTTCCACTGAGGCCCCTGTGATGTATCCACTGTCTTCAGATGCCAAGAATGCAACCACATCTGCCACATCTACGGGAATGATGGAGAGAAGGCAGAATTCTACTCACTCTCATGGACCCAAAGTCATCACCTCCCACCAGAACCCCTCCTCACCAACACATACACACTCCATCCACCAATCCTAGTGAAATCCTCCCAGATACCACAGACTTTGGGATCTCTTTATTCAGGCCCCCTCCTCCCTAGGGCCTCCTCCTCACTCAGTGCTCACCCTCAGGATCCCCCATATGTCCCATCGGGATCATTCCAATCACCTGTAAGAAAATACTCATAAGTGGGTGAAAGCTTCTTTTATGGATTTTTTTTTTTGTAGGCTGAGTCTGTGACCCTTTTTCCTTTTGCCTCCTTTCCTTGTACACTTATTGAATATCTACTATTTGCCAGGCCCTGTGCCCAGATTCTCTCTGAAGCCCAGAGAGATTGCGTATCTGAATGATTCTGCCCTCTACCCACAGCCTCCTACCTTGTCCAGCACTTGCTGTGGCACTTTCTGTGTCATGGGTGTTGTAATGAACCCCGGGAGGACAGAGTTACAGCGGATCCCATGTCTGTGGAAGGGAGAGTGGCTGCTGACTCTGGAGAGCACTGAGCACTGACCTGCCCCCCTCCCCCAGACCTCCCACATGCTTCAGCAAATCCCTCTGTATCCCCAGGGGTGTCTGACCAACCGTCCAAGCTCCCGAGCTGCAGTCTGGGTCAGCCCAATCACTCCAGCCTTGGATGCTGCGTAGTTTGTCTGTCCCATGTTCCCCACCTATAGGTGAGTCAGAGATTTGGGATGAGTCAGGAGTCCCAAGGAGGGGCTCTCCTTTCTATGTCCAACTAGCTGGCTGACCTCATCCCAACTCAATCTGACCTTCCCTGTGATGCTACTGATGTTGATGATGGACCCATGGCAACCACTGGACACCAGGGCTTGGGCTGCAGCCTGAGTGACTAGAAAGATGCCCTGGTGAGGAAAGAGTAACAAGGCAGAAAGGATTAGCTAGGGTGACAGTCTTCTTCCAGCTCCCTCCCCCAGGCTGGCGGAGCCAGAAGTCACAGGTTCAGAGGTCGCCACCTTGAGATTGACAGCTATGACTCTGTCCCAGTCATCCTCAGACATGCGGAGCAGAAACTCATCCCTGGTGATCCCCGCACAGGACACAACGACAGATGGCGGGCGAGAAAACCAGGCCTATGGAAGGGGGCGGTTACACACCAAAACCCAAGTAGAGCCCGGGCAGTGGAGGCAATGTCGGCTCTTTAAAGAGGGCGAGGTCCTGTCGCGTTCACCTGTACTTGTTCCAGCAGGCACCTGACCGCCCCGGCTTCAGACACGTCAGCCTGGAAGGCGGCGTGGGCCCCGCCGGGCGCCGCCTCCTCGCTCCCCTGCCCGCCCAGCAGGCACACCGTCTCGCATGCCGCCGCCCTATCCAAGTCGCAAGCGGCCACGGTGGCCCCCTCTCTGGCCAGGCGCACACTGACGGCCCGGCCGATGCCGCTACCCGCGCCTGAGGTGAAAGAGAACACGCGGGAGGGGGGGACACGAGAGGAGTGGGCAAGGGTCAAACGTCAACAGGGTGCAAAGTTACTAAAATATGGACCAGGGACCAGAGGTCACAGCGCCTGTAGACGCCGAGGGCGCGCCCCCGACAGCACTCCGGCATCCCAACCCGCCCGGGGATGGTATCCCCTCAACCTGTGACCAGGGCCAGCGCGGAGCGGAGCCTGAGCTGAGACGCCATGTCCGGCGGTGGGCGGGCGGGCACCCAGCACTGAGCCAATCCTAGCGCAGAGGGGGCGTGGCAGGAGCAAAGCCGCACCAATCTTAGCTAGGCCAGCGTTGGGCCATCGGCAGCCACCAGCACAGGCTGACCTCCCATCATGGGGGCAGGGCCAGTCACCACCACTTGGGGGCCTGGGGAGTGGGAAGATGAGGGGCCCCCATTCTTCCAAAAAAGACAAAGACCGCGTGTGGGGTGGAAGATCCGACGACTTTATTTCCGGTCACCACCCCTACCCCTCCATTCAAACAGTGATATTAAAAGAATAGAAAAAAGAAATCAGGCCAGGAGATTAGCAACCCACCTCCCCCCTCAATCACTCCCAAATCAGGACACACGATTGATGTTTAATTGATGTATATCCCCGACTCTTCCCGCTACCCCCTCTGTCCAGGGCTCTGACTTCCACCAACAGGTGGGAGGGGGAGGGGGGCCTTGGAAGAAACCTGTGTGTGGTAGCTTGGTCCTCTGACAACAGGTTGGGTAGGGTACACGGCATAGGCCGTCATCACCCCCTCTCTTTTCCAGCCTTCTTCATGGCCCCATTTAGCCCCCAAACCCAACAACATGGTCAGCACATGACTAACACTATGGTCCCTCTGACTTCTCACTCTCACTTCTGCAGCTCCTGTAAGACTGCAAAATCTTAATGGCCCTAATGCCAAAGTCACCACTTCCCTAGGATACAACTTCCTTTGGCAGATGTCCCTGGCCAGGGCCCCCAACCTCCACAGACCCCTGACCTGGAGGACTTAAGAGGCTAGAGGTTTGGGGCTGGGGTGGGGGCCATTTACCCCACCTCTCACTCAAGGTGGGCTATCAGCACCATCATGACAACTCCCCCCAGCAGTCCCAGCACCTCCAGAAGTGACTGCAATGGTGATGCCTCCCTCAACAGCTCAGGCAACACGGACACCGTTGCTACGTAGATAAAGCCACCTGCAGTGAATGGCAGAACCCAGCCAGGACCTGTACCACCAGCAACTTCACTGCCCACTGCCCCTCCTTCAGTTAGGAGGGCACAGGCTGTGCCTGCCAGCGCCCCTATTGCCGTCAGTAGTTGCAGACGCATCGCCTGGTGGGCAGAAAAGACAGAAAGGTACTCAACAACATCTACAGATGGTCAGTGGTTAGGCATGTCTCGTGGCGTATACGTACACATGGGCAGGATGCATGTCTTTGGGAACTAAAGGCTAAGGCAAAAAGAAGAGGATCTAGAAGAGACACTTCCTGAAAAATCTTAAAATATCAAAAAGGTCCTTCCTACAGACCTTCTGATTGAGAAGATTACGGTGAAAGACCCTCATAAACCATTCAGATGGTTTGTGGACTACAGTTTAAGAAATATTCAGCCACAGGACAAAGAAACAGAATTTCTTCCCGCTCATTTCTGGACGGTTTGTTGTTCGAGAGGTGATTGTGGGTTTAGGGCGGGTGAGCAGGAGGTAAACAGTTTGAGGCAATCATGTCTGATGCACATCGTCACCAACCTGCTTTTTGCTGCACCCAGACTGGACCAGGATGGCAAAGTCCCCGACTTCATGGGGGACTTCGTGTAGCAGGACAGTCATTGTGGTCAGGATCCCTAGCCCCCGACCTCCTCTAAATGAAGCACCAATGGCCAGACCATCTGTGAAGTTGTGTGCCAGGTCAGCAGCCAGATTCAGGTACCCTGATACACGTAGGTCTTGTACAAGTGGAAAGGAAGACAAAATGATTACAGACATCTATCACTCCTAATTCCAGCCATGGTCAGCCACTATCACATCTCCCCTCAGAGATCACTTCATACCCAGCCCCTTCAGATTTCCCAGACACCTGCCATTACCCACAGTGCACATTCCATGTGAAACATGATATCCCTTGCCCAAGTTTATCAATAACCCTGGCCCTCACCTGAACCTGTTTTTTCTTCTTCGGAATTCTGAGGTCTCACTGGGCCATCTTTGAGCTCTGTGCTTCCTCCTTTCCTCTTCCGAGGCCCACCTCCTTCCTTTTCTTCTTCCTCTGAGCTCTGTTTCTCCTTTGAAGGACGCTCTGAGGGTAGAAGTTGGTAAGAGTGGAGAACAGAGATCTCCAAAAATGTCCTCAAAAGGGAAGTGCCATCCCACCCGAGAACCATAGCATGAGGGGATTCTGAGGCAGGCAAAGTGCTTTTTAAGGAAACTTGTTCCTGGACTTACCCTGTTTTCCATGCCCATGACTTCCCCGTGTGTGACCATGAGCATGTCCATGCCCATGTCCATGACTGTGACCATGTCCTCCTTTCACATGTCTCACAAATTTCTCCACCACAAGAAAGGCAACAATTCCACTGAGGACCCACAGTCCCACAGACAGAATGGGGCCCTGGCCTGGAAATAAAGGCACTGAGACATTAAGGGAGATGTGGATTCCAGACTCCTCTTCCCCAATTGCGGGAGGAGAATAGGGAGGGAAAGACCTTCCCCAACATCCCAACACATCTCCATCCACCCCTTTCTCACCACTGTGAGAGTGTCCATGTCCAGGCTGCTCCAGAGGGTGGTGAGAATGAGGTTCTAGAGAAAGGGTGAGGAAAGGTCAAATGAGAGACCACCCTGCCCAAGTGGCATGCATTTGGTGGAATATTGGAAAGTCAGGGATGACAAAGGGGAAAGAACCCTTTTGCCCAAAGAATAAAACATATTAAGATTTGCAGTAGTGGCCAAAGATCACTTACCCAGGGCATGAGGGATGAGGTGCAGAAAGGCATCTCCCAAGAGCCCACCTGAAGCAAAACTGAGCAAGATCTGGAGCAGAGAGCGGTGCCGGGGGGAGTTTGATTCCACAGGAATAAGGAAGAGGACAAAAAATGGAGCTGCAGAGATCAGAACTGTGGCCCCCAGTGCCTGGTGAGGGGAGAGTCAGGGGTCAAGAGGTGCGGGGTTTCCCAACAATCCAGAACCGGCCCCTCTCTCCCCCATCCCTTGGGGACTCACATAGGCCCAGAGAGTGACAGTGTCCAGGTCCTGCTTGATGCCTGGAGCCCCAGACTCCCCAAAGCCTCCATGGCTGTGCTCATGGTCATGTCCATGCCCTCTGTGGTAGAGGTTCTCATGTGATTGGCCATGGCTATGGCCATGGTGCAAATCCTCATGTGAATGTCCATGTTCGTGACCGTGGGTATGCCCGTGCCAGATGCTCTCGTGAGTGTGGCCATGGCCATGCGCATGGCTGTGTCCATGGTGGAAATCCTCATGTGAGCGCCTGTGGCTGTGGCCATGGAAGTCCTCGTGCAGGTCCTCGTGCAGGTCGCCATGACCCCCGTGTCCGGCCACCAGCAGCCCCAAGGCCGCCCAGGTCAGCAGTCCCATGGCCACCCAGTGGGGGGCCCCCAGGCCTCTGGCCATCACGCTGACCAGAGGGACAGAGACAGTGACTCCACTTGACCCTCAACTCTACACCTATGAGGGGTCAGCTTTACTCCGTTCGTGCCCTCCGTCCACTTCTATGGGCCGCTACCCAATTCCGCTATCCCCACCCACATTGTTCCCAAGACTCGGTCTCTTTATCTCAAACACCCTCCCGGATATAGAGCCCCCGGGCCACCACTCTAGGCTTTGAGCCTCCACTTTACGGACTCTCTGGGCCCTAGTCTCTATGACCCACTAGGTAGTGGAAAAGGCCTGGAAAGGACGGTAGGGTAAGGCAGGGAGTTCTCACCGGCTTCAGGATCCTCTCCTTTCCCGGTTTGCTCGGACGTGGCAGTCCCGCCTCTGGCTCCCGCGAGAACAGGAAGTTCCGTTCCGCCTCGGTCCGGATACCTTTACCAATATGGCGGCACTCTGGTGGCGGCCCAGCCGCCCTGCTCTGGCGCGCATGCGCGGGTGTGGAGGTTATTTGAGGGGAGGCTGGGCGAGGCCAGCTAACAGGGCCGAGGAGACCGCCTCCTCCGTTTCCAACTAGACGAGGGGGCGGGAACTAGCGCGGAGACTTCCCGTCTATACCAAGATGGCTGCCATATCGGCGCTGTCATTTTGGTACAGAGCACATCGAAGCGCTTAATTCGACCCGGTTCAGGCCAGAGTCTTTTTCTCTGGGGCTTCCTCGTGCTCAGCTAGTCCCCTGGTCAATATTTGGGAATCCCTGGTACCTCTTCGGTATCCTTGGACTCAGCCAAGAATCATGTCTTGGGCTGCTCGTCCGCCCTTCCTCCCCCAGCGGCATGCCGCAGGGCAGTGTGGGCCAGTGGGGGTGCGAAAAGAAATGCATTGTGGGGTCGCCTCCCGGTGGCGGCGGCGACGGCCCTGGCTGGATCCCGCAGCGGCGGCGGCGGCGGCAGCAGCCGGAGAACAACAAACCCCGGAGCCGGAGCCGGGGGAGGCTGGACGGGACGGGATGGGCGACAGCGGGCGGGGTGAGTGTCCTAGCGGACGGACAAGCGAACCAGTGACCGCGTTATCTGCGACCCCTCCCCCCCGTCCCCTGGCGCTCTTTCCCTGGCGCTCCCGCCCCCTTGTTTGTAAACATGCGTCCCCTCCCTCCCGAGGGCCTTAGAGCCCTCCCCCCCCGGGGCGGGGCGGGGAGGGGGAGCTTCCGCCCTCCTGGCTTTGGCTGTTTGAGGCCCTACAATCTGGAGGTCCCGGGCGTGGGACACGAGTCCTCGAGTTTGGGACTCTGGACGGTTGAAGGCAGATCCTGCGTCCTAGGAGGGGTCTCTTCCGCCTCTTTTCCTGGTACAGTCCGGCTACAGGCTGGGAATGGAGGGGCCGTCAGTTCCACCCCACGTGCTGCCCCACCCACATAAGACCTGTCTGGCTCGGGGTGACCAAATGCATTGCTTGGAATTCTCCCTCGCCTGAACTAGCCTGTCTTTTGTCAACCCCTTCCTCTCAGCACAATTATGAGTTAAACCGTGTTTGACAACAGGGTCTTTCTGGACATGAGGATGAGTGGGGTGGGTTGGAGTGGGGTGCGGCGGGGGATTAGAGAGAATTAAAGTCTCCAGTTGGATGATCTAAGACTCATTTTCTCTTTTTGTCTTTCTGTCTGTGTGTGTCTGTGCCTGTATGTACCCCTCCCTCAGACTCCCGAAGCCCAGACAGTTCCTCCCCGAATCCCCTTCCCCAGGGGGCCCCTCCGCCTTCTCCTCCTGGGCTACCCTTACCACCTTCAGCAGCCTCATCCCTTGGAGGCTCCGGGGCCCCACCCCCACCCCCGATGCCACACCCCCCACTGGGCTCCCCATTCCCGGTCATCAGCTCTTCCATGGGGTCCCCTGGTCTGCCCCCTCCAGCTCCCCCAGGATTCTCCGGGCCTGTCAGCAGTCCCCAGGTGAGAGGTCATGGCTCACTGACTGCCTCTCCACTTTCATTTCCTTGTTTTCCTTGTGACCCCAGATCCTTGTGTGAACTTCCCCATGGCCCACTGACCTTCCAGTCCTCTAATCCTGGCAGGCCTGTGGTCCTTGTGAGACCCCTTGCCCTTCCCGAGGTGACTGATCTTTCAGTGCATGCTTCCTCCCCAGCCCTATAAAAGAACCCTGATATTCTGATGTCCCTTTCATCTATCAGTTATTTTTGCCCTTTTTGTCCCATTCGCCATCCTGAGATACATGCCCTTCAGGGCCCCTGTATTGCACAATTTCAGGGAAAACTGTATGTCTAATCTCTTTGGGGTTGTGCTCCATGGGTGGCCCTTCACATGGACTGCAGTGTAAATCATGTCCTCTGTAATGTGCAATGCAGGGCCCTGCCTAGGTGGTAGGGGATGATTTCCATGATCTCTGAGAGATTCTCCTTCCCAGTGAGTCTCCCTGTGACTTCCCTATTTCCCCCATCCCAGATTAACTCAACAGTGTCGCTCCCTGGGGGTGGGTCTGGCCCCCCTGAAGATGTGAAGCCACCAGTCTTAGGGGTCCGGGGCCTGCACTGTCCACCCCCTCCAGGTGGCCCTGGGGCTGGCAAACGGCTATGTGCAATCTGCGGGGACCGAAGCTCAGGTATGGGGCTTAGAGGATCACCAGAGAGGAAGAAAGAGTCTGACATTTAGCATCACCTGTGGGATTCCCAGGGACTCACAGGGTTGCATTGGAGCAAGTGGGTAGGGGGAAGCCTGGTGATAGGTAAGGAACCTGAAGCTCAGATATGGGATGGGGGATGATCAGAGGAAAGAGGGGCCTGGTATAATAGGGTTTTTGAACAGTGAGGAGCGTGGGACTGGATCATCCCTTGTGTCCAGGTTCCCCATCTCTGGATTTGGCAAACACACAATGGATTTAAGCTAAGTTTGCTGGGGGTAAGTTGGCAAGAGACTTAATGGTGAGGGATCTATGTGCAGCCTTGTTGTTGCTATTCCCCTCACCTTCTAGGCAAACACTATGGGGTTTACAGCTGTGAGGGCTGCAAAGGCTTCTTCAAGCGCACCATCCGTAAGGACCTGACATACTCGTGCCGGGACAACAAGGACTGCACCGTGGACAAGCGCCAGCGAAACCGCTGTCAGTACTGCCGCTATCAGAAGTGCCTGGCCACCGGCATGAAGAGGGAGGGTAAGGGCTGTGTCAGCCAGGCTTCCTGGTCTACGCTGTGGGAGAGGAGGGAGGAGGTGAAGGGAGACTGCAAGAAACCACAGACTGCACCTCTCAGGAGGACTGGACTGTTTTCTCTCCTCCTCCAGAGGGCGATATTTGAATTCTCTCTTCCCTCATCAGCTCTTGTCCCTGGTATCCTGCTCAGTTCTCTTGAGTTTCCTTCTTAATGGGGGTGCTTCTCTGTGGACTGCCCCTATGACCCCTCCCTCCCTAGTGCTAGGGTGGGATGACCTGTCCTTACTCACGATGGACTTCTCTTTCTCCCCTTCAGTTACCTGAATAGTCCCTCCTCTTTGACCCAATGGTTCCTTATCTGTGGTCCCTCCTGCAAAGTCTGGGACTCTACTCTTTTAAGTTACGGACTTTACTGAAGACCTCAGGGCTGTCTTCGCTTTTCTTTATTTTATCTTCTTAACTCTGATTCTGAAATTCTCAGATACTTTGTGGTGTCTTAGTCAAATGCTCATTTTAGAGAAGACGAGCCTGAGGCCTGGTTTTCCCAAGGTCATGTAACAAAGGAGGGGCAGGGCTGGGACCAGAACCCATCCCTGAAGACCCAGGCCAGTGATCCTTTCACTGCCTTTTTGCTGAATCAGGAGAACATCAGATTTGTAGTGAGGCACACTTGGATTTAGATGGATGATTTGCCGTATTATGTGAACTTGGGCAAGCTATCTAACTTCTCCAAGCCCTAAATTGTTCATCGTTAATAACAGGGTTAAGAGCTCACAGGATTCTTACAATAATTGAGGAAATGTTGAAATGTATTTTCATATTTCTTACCATGTAGTTGGTCCTCAGTTTAAACGTTAGCTTTCTCTCTCATCCTTTACCCTCCCTTCCCCTCCTTTTCTTGGTTTATTTTTTAGCCCTTTTATAACTCCTGCTTGCAGACTGCCCCTAGTCCACCATTGCTAGTGACCCCCCCAACTTCTATAAATATCTCCTAAGGGCCGTGAGAACCCCTGATAAGACCCTAGGGACATTTCACATCCCCTCATGGCTGATTGTTGACTTTCCCCTTTTTCTTTTCCTCGTCTTCCCATCCCCAGCGGTACAGGAGGAACGTCAGCGGGGGAAGGACAAGGACGGGGATGGGGAGGGGGCTGGGGGAGCCCCCGAGGAGATGCCTGTGGACAGGATCCTGGAGGCAGAGCTTGCTGTGGAGCAGAAGAGTGACCAGGGCGTTGAGGGTCCTGGGGGAACCGGGGGTAGCGGCAGCAGCGTGAGTGATGGGGTCAATCCAGTCTCTTTCCTGATGGGGGTTGGGGGATGGGAGTCTAGGTTGTTTCTATTTCCCTCTCCGCTCCCTTTCCCTCCCAACCCCCCCTAACACTGCCTGGGACTGGAAGTACTGCCAAACAAGGTCTCTCAAACATCTGAGGTGGGTGTGATAGTTTTTTCTGTCCTCATCCCAAAACAACCCAGTGGCAGAACCACAGGCAAGTCCTAAATACGTAATTGTTTTCACGAATGCCAGAGGAGAAGCCTGACTTACAGGGATTGGTTTAGATGGTTTGAAGGGAGACTCCTTTAAGCAGGTGGTGTCAGAAACCTCTTGCAAGGGGGGGCTTCCACTGTACCTCTAGACCTTCCATAACTCTTACCCCCTCCTCCCCTGCAGCCGAATGACCCTGTGACTAACATCTGTCAGGCAGCTGACAAACAACTATTCACGCTTGTTGAGTGGGCGAAGAGGATCCCACACTTTTCCTCCTTGCCTCTGGATGACCAGGTCATTTTGCTACGGGCAGGTCAGTGACCTTGGATCCCCTTGAGCTCTTGACATATGACCCCTGCTTGACCTTCTGACCTTCAGTGACCCGAGTGCATACTTACATACCAAGGGGGCCAAGTTCATTGACCTCATCAATTCTTCTTCTCTTCCCCTGATACGCTTCGAATCCCATGGTCTGATCTCTGGCTCCTGACCCTTGCTGCCCCCAACCCAGGCTGGAATGAGCTCCTCATTGCTTCCTTCTCCCACCGATCCATTGATGTCCGAGATGGTATCCTCCTCGCCACAGGTCTTCATGTGCACCGCAACTCAGCCCATTCTGCAGGCGTGGGAGCCATCTTTGATCGGTCAGTGGCCCTCGGCTGGGCTGGCCTGTAGGTAGAGGGGGTGGGGCTATAGGCTGGTCCGTGTCCAAGGCTGGCTGAGCTGTGACCTTTGAGTGACCTGCAGGTCCCTCTCCAGGGTGCTGACAGAGCTAGTGTCCAAAATGCGTGACATGAGGATGGACAAGACAGAGCTTGGCTGCCTGAGGGCAATCATTCTGTTCAATCCAGGTAAGAGGAGGATCACCCCTGTCTCTCAAGACCAAGGCAACCTTGGAGCCTCCTCTTCTCCAGAGACCCCTAAGTTACCCAGCTATCCCCCTCAACCTGGAAATCTCCCAGCTGACCAAGAAAAACCCACATCCACTGATACGTTCCCCTTTGACCCCGTTCCATAGCTTGCCCTGCTTCCCTTGCCAGGCATCTGGTAAAGGGCCAGTAGGTGGGGCCCAAAAGGGACATAGTGTGGGCCCCATCTCCACATTTGTCCTAACTTGGCTTGTCTTCCTTCTTCCTCCCCCTCTCCTCCCCGCCATCCCAGACGCCAAGGGCCTCTCCAACCCTAGTGAGGTGGAGGTTCTGCGGGAGAAAGTGTACGCGTCACTGGAGACCTACTGCAAGCAGAAGTACCCTGAGCAGCAGGGACGGTGAGAAGGAGCTGTGGGGTGAGGGGCTGTGGGGTGCTGTAAGGGTGTGTCCAGGGCCCATGTGGTTCCAGGTTCCAGCTGTCTTCTCTCACCTCTACCTCAGGTTTGCCAAGTTGCTGCTACGTCTTCCTGCCCTCAGGTCCATCGGCCTTAAGTGTCTAGAGCATCTGTTTTTCTTCAAGCTCATTGGAGACACCCCCATTGACACCTTCCTCATGGAGATGCTTGAGGCTCCCCACCAGCTGGCCTGAGCCCAGACCCAAACGTGGTGCTCCTCACACCTGAGGAGTACACATCTGAGGGGGACTCCAGCCTTGAGGCATGGTGGGGAGGGGCCATGCCCTAGAATCTTGGTGGGGCGAGGAGTCCAGGGCAGAGCTGAGACCTCCAAGGGGATCCATAAACCCTCCAGGAGGTTTGCGTGATATCCCAAGTCAGAGGGGACCCCAGATCCTTGTGAGGGCTGGACCTCTCCTTCAGTGGCCTTGAGTCTCTGAATTTGTCTGGGTCTGCCATGATTTGGGGTGATTTCTCACCCCCTGCCTGGAACGATCTCTCCCTCCCCCAGCACAAAGCACTGGCCTTGCTCACAGGACCTTGCTTCCTTCTCATCTTGCCTCACTTAGCTACCCATGTGAAGAGAGAAAATGGGAACTCGCCCAGAGATGGATATTGGGGGGCAGGCCCCCCAAACTGACGGACATGGGAATAGCAGTCTGACAGGCCTTCCTTGAGGCCTTGACAGCCTTGACAGTAGCCCAGCAGTTGGGGGCTACTCTGGAAGAGGGAGGGGCCCTGTCACTGTCTCCTGTCCAGAGTCCCTCTCACACTTCACCTCCTGCTGCAGACTGAAAAATGAAAAGATGGTGGTGGTTAAGGGGTGGGTGGAGATGTAGGAACCCATCTGCTATTTTTAATTTCCTCTGAGGATAGAGACTTGCAGTTAGACTCAAAGAAGTACTGTACTTTCCCAGGTTGACTAAGAAATGCCAGTGGTGGAGGTGGTGTTTGGGAAAGGCTGGGCCCTGAGATGGTCTGTTCCTGGAGCCCTTCAAGCACTGGCCTTCCCAACCCCCTCCCCCATCCCTTCTTGTCTAACTAGGGGAAGAGGCCTGGGATGTGATGGCAGGGTGGGGCAGGGGATGGTTTGATGAGTAGCCCTCCAGCCCTTCCCTTCACAGCCTTCCCCCAGACCTGGGCACACACAGTGTAGCCTGGGGGACACAGGACCCTGGCCTGAGAATTGAGGGGGGATGGTCAGCCTGCAGAGATGGGGTGCTGGGGCTGCATGATTTTTGCCCTGCAGCTCTTCTCTCTGGGGTTCCTTTCCCTTCTCTTTCACTCACACATAAAATAGCTTTCAAATTAAAATCGCTGTTTTCTGGACTGAGGTGACTGTATTGGGGGGGGCAGCACTGCGTCGGCTGCGTGTGGGGGGGTATCCGGTCGGGAGCTCGGGACGCGCTCCCTTGACGCCGCCGCCGAGGTTCCCTGGGGCCCGAGAGGCGGGTACAGGGTGGGGGACACAAGGCACGCTTTGTCGGGGAGGGGGGGAAAGGGTGTGCCAGGCTGGGGGCGGGGCTGGCCGGAGGAGGAAGAGGGGGGCGGCTGATTCTCAAAGGCGCCTTGTTCGCTTGCGCCCTCCTAGCGCCAGCGGGCGGCGGCGCCTCGGCTCGCTCCTGTCTTATCCGGGCGCGCCGCGGGCTCCGGGCAGACCCGGCGCCGTGCCCGTCCGTGGGGGCACACCGGCGCTCTGCGCGGCGGCCTCCTCAGGCGATGCCCGCCCGGAGGCGACCTCTCGTCCCTGAGTGACCCTGTTTCCCCGCACTCTTCCAACTAGCTTCGACGGCCCCCTCATCTCTCCGCTGGGTCCCTTGCCACCTGGGCTCCCGGACTCCCTGGTCTTGTCCTCCCGTTTTCATCTCCTTGGACCTGATTATTCTGTGTGCATCAGGCTGTCCGGTCTCTGGCTCTTTCTATCCCCACGCCGGATCCCTCTGCCTCCCCTCTAACCATCTGCCCCCGCCCCTTGCAGGCAGTCGGGTAGCAGGTCCCCAGTCGCTATCTATAACCTAGTCTATAAATACCCCCGCCCCAGGCCGGCTCTGTAATTACACTGGGCGGGGCGAGGGGAAGTAATTATGGAGACCTGATGGGGGGAGATAGAGACACCCCCCCCCCCAGGCCCGCCTCTCCCCTCCCACTGTGCCCTAAGTCCCGCCCAGGACTGATGAAAAGGGCCTCTGGGCCCCAGGTGGGAGGGAGTTGAGGTGGGGGCTTGGACTGGACCTCTGGGTCCTAGAAAAGGAAAGGGCAAGGGAAGAGGTATTAGGGTTCCCGAAAAGGTAACCGGGTACAGGCCATTCAGTCTCTGCAAGAAGCAAGGGAGAGCAGTCTGAGGGTCAGCAAAGGAGGGCTCCCGTCCCCCCACCCCCAACCAGGTGGAGATCGAGGGTGGGGTTTCTCCTCGGTGGCTGTGGGCGGGCGGCTGGAG
>NC_048222.1:28354096-28403178 GCF_002007445.2 Ailuropoda melanoleuca | reverse complement strand
GGGCGGGGTGGGGGCTCTGGGCCGCCGGGGTGGCCGGGGACACACAGGAGCAGCGGCCACCGAGGAAGGAGCAGCGCCAGAACCCCGACGGCGCCTGGTTGCATGGATCCGGGCCGCTGAGAGCTGTCGCTACCCGACAGTCTCTGACCTCCGCGGGACCCCAGCGTCCGAGGCTCAAAGTCTGCTCATTCTCTCCTGTCAGCCTTGGGGCGTTCTACGCCTTTGGCCGCCCATAGGTCCCTGGGACCCGGCGTTCGGGTCGCCAGCCATGGAGCGGTGCAGCCGCTGCCATCGCCTGCTCCTTCTGGTACCGCTGGTGCTGGGGCTGAGCGCGGTCCCCGCCACGGCAGGTAAGAGGAGTCCGGACGCCTGCATCCTCAGGGTCAGGCTGCAGCTCTCAGTACCCCCTGGGTAGGGGACAGCTGATGCCTGGGACAGAGCTTCTAAGTCCAAGAAGGGGATTTTGGGGCCTAAGGGTCCAGGCTGGAGGGCAGGTCACCTGGGTCCCTTGGAACCAAAGTAGGGATTTCTTTGCCTCCTTGAAGTGACTGGGAGAGGGCAGGTAAGGCTGAAAGGTGGAGACTCACCTTGAAGAGTGGGACTAGATGCTGGGGTACTCCAGGGAGAGCCGAAGGTGGCCCGGGCTGGTGTAGTCCAGCAGATGCTGGGTGGAGAGGCAGATGCCAGAGTTGGGTGAGGGTTGTGTGTATTCTTCTGGGCTTTCTATCTATATGACAGGGGAGCACCTGTGGGTCAGTGCAGAGCCTAGTAAGTAGAGAAAGAAGGGACATCTGGACTATTTGTCCCACTGGCTTCCCAGACAGGATCCCCTTCCCCCTCCCTGTGCCCTCGATGCTGCCACGCGGCTGGCTCTGGGGAGCACTGGGGCTGGCTGCCAACAGGACGGCCGCTGGACAGGCTGGGATCAGGTGTCTGAGGCCGGAGCCAACTCTTTGCATTCCTGCCCCACCCCTCCCCCTCTGGCCAGCGGGGCTCCCCTGGGACCCTGGTGTCCACAACCCCAATCTTTTCCTCCTTTTCCCCAGGATCCAGAAGTCCTGGCGCCTAGGAAAGGGATTTGATGTTGGGCAGGAGGGGGCTGGGAGTACCTGGGTCCTGGGCAGGTAGGAGCAAGCCTCGCACTACTGGCAACCGTGAAGGCTGATTTGCATGTAACTCGACTATTCATTTCTATTCCGTTCTGGAGAAAAAATGGTCAGAATAGCAGCATATAGGATTTAGATTAGATTACAGAAAGAAGAACTTCCAAGATGTGAGGAGCGTGAGGCTGAGGGGAGGAAATGGAAGTGTGTGATGCCTGTGGACTCTTGGAGCCTTTCTGAGGGAGGAAAGGAATCCTCTAGCATGGATGTGGGGGATGGCTGAGATGACTGTTTCTTATTTTGGGGCCGAGGGCTAGAGATGGGACTCTATAGGGAAATGGGCTAGTGTGGAATTCGTAAGAGTAAAAAAATGGGGCATTTGGAGGCCAAAGGTAAAGTGGTGGGGGTGATGGGGCTACCAGTGAGGAGCCTGTGGGGCAGACCCAGGCCGGAGTCAGTGGGCACATATGTGGCCTGAGGTGGGCAGATGGGTGGGCAGACGGGTGGGCAGACCTGTAGGTAGGTCATCCATAGGATGGAACTATACTCCTGTGGGGTTTGGTGAAGGGCGGGGGCTTCTGAGGTCTCCTTGGCCTGGGGTCTCTGTGAGTCTCTGTGTCTCTGTCTCACTCACCCTTCCTTTCTCAAAGCAGCCCTTGTGTGTTGGTGTTTGCGGAGCTGCCACACTCAGGGGCCAGGCTAGGGCGAGGGGGGTGGTGAAGGGGAGGGCAAGGCCGTGGTTTTCCCGGCTCCTGGACTCAAAGGGCCTTTTCTCTGCCTGTCTGCCCCACCTCACCCGCCCCACCCAGCTCTACTCTCCCGATCACTCTGGCCTCTGCCCTGCCCCATGCTTCTATGAAAATTTTGCTGGACTTTCTTTGGGATTTTTCCAATCTGGAGCTGATGGCATGAGGGGTGTGTGTACCAGGGAGGAAATGAAGGAAAGGTGACCTTTGTCTTCCAGGGAGTTTGAGCTTGAGGAAGCTGAATTCTAGGTGGATAGCGGGGATGGCCTGGGTCTCGAATCTTTGGATCTAAGAGGTGGGGGTAGTGGGACAGGGTTGAAGTTCCAGGTGTGGGGAGCTTGCCCGGGTTTTGGGCAAGGACTCTGATGGGATCCACAGATGTGTGGCTTGGGGCCCTGGACCTGCTCCGGCTCCTCGTGGCAGCTTCTGGCCTCCCCTCTGCCCCCCCAGCCCATCTCCCGATCCAGGGGCACAGGCTCCTGGGGTGGCTCTTTCTGCTGTCTCCTTCCTCAGCATTATCAGAGTTGTCCGCACACCCAAACGTGGGCACTGAAGCAGCTTGAAGCCCCATCCCCATAGATCTGCCTCTCTGCTCCCTCCCGAGTGGCCCCCCTGCACCGCCTGTGCCCAGGATGATCGATTGCCCAGATGTTGTTTGTGCTGGAGATACGGGAAAGAGGCCAGAGACCCAGAGACCCAGAGATATGGGACGGGAGTAAGAGAGGGAGAAAGATGGGGGAGAGAAAAGCATAGAAAGAGTGTGAGGGAGGTAGAGAAAGACAGAAGAGACAGAAAGATCCAGAGATAGGAAGAGTGAGAGAGACAAAAAAGGGGAGATGGTGGAGAGTAGAGAGAGATTCATAGGTTGAAAAACAGAGGTAAGGAGAGACTGAGTGAATCACATTTGGAGGGAGAGGGTCAGGCTTCATGTGGAGCTGAACACAGGGCCAGTGCTGCCCTCTTCCAGGTGACTGTGGATTCCCATCCATTCAGGGCCCCTACAGGGGTAAGTAAGGGAGAAGTGACCTTCTCCTTCAGGAAGCTTGAGCTCTAGGAAGCTGAGTTCCAGACTCCAAATGCCCCCATATCTTGGCCCTCCTGAAGGTGTATCCCTTCTCCTGATCCTCATGGACTCTCCCAGGTGCACCCCCTGTGGACCTGCTCCGGGCCCTGAGGTTCCCCTCCCTTCCTGATGGCATCCGGAGGGCGAGAGGCATCTGTCCGGCTGATGTGGCCTACCGAGTGTCCCGACCCGCCCAGCTCAGTGCACCCACCCGCCAGCTCTTCCCAGGTATGGGTGACATGGTGGAGTAGTGAGAGCTGGGAGAGGTCGTGGAGTGGGGTCTAGAATCAGACACCAGAAGGGAAAGGTTTTATGGCTCTTTTTGCCTCTCATTCCACCTGGTTGTGTCTCTCGGGTACCAGGAGGTTTTCCCAAAGATTTCTCATTGCTGACTGCTGTCCGGACCCGCCCTGGCCTCCAGGCTCCCCTCCTGACTCTCTACAGTGCCCAGGGTGTCCAACAGCTGGGCCTGGAGCTTGGCCGACCATTCCGCTTCCTGTATGAGGACCAGACTGGACGGCCTCGACCCCCGGCTCAGCCAGTCTTCCGAGGCCTCAGCCTAGCAGATGGCAAGTAAGTCAGTTTGCTCCTCTCCCCTCTGGCCACTGGCCCCAGAACCCCCACTCTCTGAACTAGGAAGCCCTGTCAACCCTTTTGGCCACACCTCACCTGCCTACTGCCCTAACTTCAGACACTTCTGGCCCAGAGTTTGGGCTTTAGAATTTAAATCCTTGCATGTAGTACTAGCCTGTACCTTGGCAAGTTAACTTTTTTAAGCCTCAGTTTCTATGGCTATAATATAGGGATGATAGAATCACGACAATCAAATGAGAAAAGTATGGCCTGGTGCCTGATGCATTGTAAACACTCAGTAAATAGCTTCGATGATTCCTACTACTATTATCATTGGCTCCAACCCTCCCATCAACAGCTCTCCAGCCCTGTTGACTCCCCTTACCCCCTCAGTCAGTCACATGAACCACTCCCCCCATGACCAGGTGGCACCGTGTGGCTGTGGCTGTGAAGGGCCAGTCTGTCACCCTCATAGTTGACTGCAAGAAGCGGGTCACCCGGCCTCTCCCCCGAAGTGCTCGTCCACTGTTGGACACCCATGGCGTGATTATCTTTGGTGCCCGTATCCTGGATGAAGAAGTGTTTGAGGTAACCAGAACATAGAACAGAGTGATTTCTGGTCCCATATCTTGTGCCTATTCCCCTTCTGGCCCCAGGACTCCATCTTCTTATAGCCAAGCCCTTCATTTGAGCTCTCATGAATCTATTTCCATTTCCTATCCTCAGGGCTAATTTTCTCTGTAGGAGAATTAGGTGCCCACTTATATGGCAGGACAGCTGTCTTTATCAGTATTCATCAGTCCGCCTGTCCATTCATCCCTTCAGTCAATCTCTCTATCTGCACTCACCCATCCGTGTACTCATCTAATACCCACCATCCATTATGCACTCACTTACCAATCAAGCATTCAGGTTTGTATCTACCCACTTGCCCATCTTCCTCTGCCCAGCCACTTTCTTCTCACTCATCCATCAATCTATCCATCTTTAACCCATCCATTTATTCACTCATTCATCCAACCACCCAACCCATCTACCCATGCATATGAGGATGCATGTATTCATCCATCCCCTCATTCACCCACCCATCTCCTCACCCACCCACTCTCCATCCAAACATTCATTCATTCACATATTCACTTCTATCCATCTATCTACCAATCTGTTTCCTCTGCTCCATACCTTCATTTATCTACCCACCAATCCTCCCATTCATTCATTCACCATCCACCAACCCTCCCATTCAGTCAGTCATGCATTTGAGCCCCCATTCATTTATCCATCCATCCACCCATCCACCTGTTCATCCATCCACCCACCCAGCCAGTCAATATTCTCTGAATGCCTGCTGTCCCAGTGTCAAGGGGAACACAGCAGATTAATATAAGGTCTCTATTATTCTCAGGAGCTCCCAGTTCCTCTTTGAAGATAAGACAATGACCCCAAACTATAATACAAGGCAGGGTGTGCTAAGTTCCATGTGTGGGCACAAATAAATGCCATTGGAATTCAAACGTGGCTTCCCTCTCCCCCATTTCTAGAGGTCCTGAGAATTCTCATCATCGCTGCCATTGGAAGGTCAAAGCAACTAAAACTGGGCCACTGTTTCCAGCAGCCTTTGTGGAAAGGTTCATGCATTACCACAAAGAGCAGGGGTAGACAAACAGTGTTGGATTTAGAGTTGGAATGTTTGAATTCTAGCCCTGAGTCTACCATTGCAAGTGACCTTGGGCCAGTCATTGCCTCTTTGAGCTTTCCTGAATGGAATATTTGAACAAAAGGCATAAATATCCTTGTTCTACTGATTTTTCGTTGTGGTGAAGGTCCAATGGGATAATGGATGAGAAGGTCCTTTGACAACTGAAAAGGGCTGTGTACATGGTACATGGGAGGGCTGATAATGACCTTCGCCCATTAGGTCCTTTTACCTAGGATTGGTTCTCATCCTGTGTCCCAGACTCGACCCTCTATCTCTCTCTGAAACCCTCTCTGCCTCCCTCCACTGTTGTTCCTTCCCCATGTCTTTGCAGGGTGACATCCAGGAGCTTGTCATTGTCCCAGGGGTGCAAGCTGCCTACGAATCCTGTGAACAGAAGGAGCTGGAGTGTGAGGGAGCTTGGAGGGAGAGACCTCAAAAACAACAGTCTCACAGAGCCCAGAGATCTCCAAAGCAGCAGCCATCAAGACTTCATAGACCACAAAACCAGGAGCCTCAGCGACAGGTGAGGGAGCTGGGCAAACCCCAAACCACAGCACACTCCAGGAAGGGAAGGTACCCAGACACATCCCCAGGGGAATTCCCCCAAAGTTCCAGAGCATCCTATCCTATTTGGGGCTCCTGTTCCCCCCTCCACTAGAGCCACTCCCCAACCATGCCTCCCTCTCCCAACCATCACTCCCTCCTCCCAGTCCTCATTCATCAACCTTTTTATTTTCAATTAAAAATAAAAAGAGTCATTATGAAAGACTTCATGGCTGGGAGCTGTGTCCCCTGCTCCTGTCTCCTTTCTTCTGCCAGACTTTCTCGAACTACGTCCTTGGGTTTCCCATCCCTTCCTTGAATTAAGAGATTGGGGGGCAGTGTGTATGTGTGGGATAAGATGCAAGGACAGAGGATGGGAGAACAGAGTAGGAGAGAGACAGAACCAGGAAGAAAAGTTGAAATGGTAAGACCTAGGAGGAGAAATGGGGAGGTGCAGGAGACAGAGAAAATCCCAGAAGAGTGCTGAGTCTATGGAATTCTGTGTTGGGGCCCAGTCTCTGGCCCCCTGCATGTGGAGGTGCAGAATAAAGGGCTGGGTGGTAGGGGGAGGAAGGGTAAGGAGACTGTGGATTGAGTGGGGTCCAGATGGTTAGGGTGACAGATATGATCTGGGGTCAGTGGTCTGAAGGTTGGACGGTCAATCTCTTAATTATGTGTGCTTCTGTCCCACATGTGGGACCCACGTCCCCACTTCTCCCCATCTCTCTCGATCCCCAACCCCTTTTTTCATCCCCAACTCCTACCCCATTTCCAAACTCCCGCACCATCCCCTCCTTTCCCTCTCCTCACCCTTATACCCTTACCTCTTCCTACTATTCCCACTGCCCCTTCCCGAACCCCAGCCCGCTGAGTCTTTCTACTATGACTACGAGACCCCCTATTATGATGCGATGACTACAGGGACGACCCCTGATTATCAGGTAAACTTGAGGGACCCCCTTAATTTCTTCCCTTCCTCCCACCACCCCTTGCAAACATCTCTTATGGCACCTTCCTCCCCTCTTAACATGTGGGCAGAGACATCATATATTTAGATTATGGGAATGTCCTCACTGCCCCCTCCCATGTCTCTCTGCTACAGAGGCCACTGAGCCCCAACGGCAGGGCTCCCCCTCTCCCCAGGGGGCATCGGACCCCTCCCAGAAAGCCTAACCCACCTGCCAAGAGGTCGGCAGCCCGGCAGGCGCCCCCTTCACCAGGCCGGAGGCCCTCTCGAATTGGAGGTTCCGGCCCAGCAGGGGGTCTGCCTACCCCCTTCCGACGCCCAGCGTGGAGGGCAGCTCCCCCCACTGCCCGGGCCCCCCCCAGGACCAGAGGAAGCGGTTACCGGCAGGTAGAGCCGGGGCATCCAGATCTGTGCCCCCAAACCTCTATGACCTCGGAGATTTACTCTCCCCAAACCGTCCCCCCCTCCAAAGGGGCTGCAAGATCTGAGATTACCCCCACCCCCCCAGGACAGACAGACACTGCCCACAGTGGGGGACAAGGTGCTGCTTTGCCTCCCCTCCCGCTAACCTCTCTCCTTCCTTTCTGCCCCATGTTACTCTTTTCCCCCTTCTCCTTGGGGTTAGGACCCCACCCCAGGTGAAGAGGAAGGAATCCTGGAATCAAGCCCCTTGCCACCCCCTGAGGAGGTAACTCCATCCCCCACCCTCACCCCAGCTGGGGCCAGTGGGCATCTGTGGCCCACTCCCCTTGCCCCATGTCATCTTGGTGAATCAGCTCTTCCTCTGGCCGGAGGGCTCTTTGTCATATCCATTTGTGGTCTTCCAGTCACTTCAGACCTATTGGCCTGCTTGTCTTCCTAAGTGCAGCCATTTTTCTTCAGTGTCCATGTCTCCTTCCATTATTCTCTGATTCTGGAACAACCTCTTCCCCATGTTGGTGTCAAAGGTTTTCATCATATTTCTGTTCCCAGGAGTCTTCTGTCCATGCTATCACTTTTTCTGTTCTCTCTTTTTCCATCCATTTCTTTGGTTATTCTCTGGAATCCTTTGTCTACGATTATCTCCACAGACTGTCTACTCTGCGTGCAGCCCTCCGGCCACCCTTCTTCCTTCTTGTAATTCATCATTTCTTCCCACCAGTCCCATTTTTGGGGCATCCCTCCTCATTTTGGGCCTTTGATGGCCCTCCCCTTTCTATATAACCACTTCCCTTGCTCTTCTTGGGAGAAAAACTCCAGTCCCAGTTATCCTCGAGTCCTTTGGGCCAGAAGTTGCCACACCGTGGGGTCCAGGGAAAACCTCCTCTCAGCCCTAATGCCCCCATCTACCCCTCTCCCTCCCCATCCCCGGGAAGGAGCAGACAGATCTCCAGGTCCCCTCCACAGCCGACAGGTTCCTGACAGAGGAATATGGGGAGGGTGGCACAGACCCCCCAGCAGGGCCCTACGATTACACCTATGGCTATGGGGACGATTATCGTGAGGAGACGGAGCTTGGCCCTGCCCTGTCTGCGGAGACAGCCCCCTCGGGAGCCGTAAGTGAAAGGAGCTCCTCCTCCATTCTTGACCTCCAGTTGGAGCTGTAAGAATTGCTTCCTATTGTTTCTGATTATTGTCTATTGGCTGCAAGCTACTTCCCATTGATGATTTGCTTTTTTCTGTTCACATAAGATGTATATGTTGCTTGAAAGGATGACTTTCTGCTTTCCCTTGCCAAATATCTTGCCCTGTGACACTTCATGGATCCTTCTGGTCAGGGCAGTTGGGATTTTCTTTTCTTTTTTAATCCTGTGGCCACTTTCTGTCTTTCTTGGCCACTTTCTATCTCAAGCTATTTCATAAAGCCTTTGGCCAATAATCCCCTGCTTTTTGTCCATTGTCAGTCTGTCTCCATCATTTCTTCTTGGTAAAAACAATTTCTTATTCATGTTGCTACTGAATGATCTAACTTCCTATGTCAAGTTTTCTAACCTACAGGTCACTGCCTGTCTGTCCTTTCCTGTCTTCCTTGGCCATGGCACCCATCTTGGTGACTGTCACAATTTGTACTGGAAGGGACTTATTTATGTTTTGGCTCTAATTTTTCATGCTGTCTTGTAACAATTTCCTTTGCTAATAAGCCACTTCCTGTGTGTCTCAGGTCATCTAAATCATAAAGTTTCCATTGTGGGCCTAGATATTTATCATTGCTACTTCCTGTGTGTGCTAGCCTTGATATTTGTGTTTTCTGGAAGAATTGCCTTTTGTTGTCATAATCCCCTTTCCAGGAGTCACTTTTTGTCTGTTTTGTGAACTTCTTCTTTCTCTTGGTCATGGTAGCCATGTTGTTGTTGAAGGTCCACTTCCTGGATCTTCTTTTCTTGGCTGCTTCCTGTCTGTCCAACCACTTCCTGTTTGTCCAGTTCATTTTCTAGCCATCTTGGCCATGTTTAATTTTTCTTGGCCCTGGCATCATTCTTGCTTCCAAGTGTTTGTCCCTTTGAAATGTCTCCCTTAATTGTTTCCCATGTCTTCAACCACTCCCTCTCAGTTGGGAAATTTCCTGTCTACTCCATTCATCTTTTGCTTGCCTTGCAATTAGAGCTGCCTCCTCTACCCTGCTGTCTCGTCCCACAATTTCCTTCTCTAATATTGCACCCTTGACCCTATGCTGCCTTTCCCTTTTGCTGCTTTCTGGAAATTTGGGGTCGATCTGAGATATGGGAGAGTTTGGAAATTCGTCATTGCTGTTTGGTCAGGATGGAGGTGGAGGGGTGCATTCTGAAGACCTTTGTTGGGAGAGTTGGGGGTAGGGTGGGGAATGATTTCCATTCTTCCCATCCTTATCTTGGTTCTGGCCTCAGTGTTGGGAGTGGGCATCTGAGAAGTGTGGAAAAGAAGGAACTGGTGGGCTTGGAGTATAAATGAGGGCCAGAGGAAGGGCGTAGTGTCCTTGCTGGGAGAGAAACTGGGGGTCTGCTCTGGGGCTTGAGCAATAGCCCAAGAACTGTATTTTTCCAAAAACCAGTTATGAGGTCTAACTTTGGGATATCAGTGGGGACTGCCCTCCAATTCTACTTGGAGTATGGATGTTTAACCTCTGGAGAGTATTTAACTTGTGAACCCCTTGAAATTCTAAGAAAAACTCTGTGCGTAAGGGCATATACTTTTTCTTTCCTGGAAGAGACTTCTTGGATCATATCAGATTCTTGTATGGATCCATGCCCTCCCTTCAAACCCCAATAAAAAATCAATCCACTATCTTAGAGAGATGCTTATTTGGACTGCAGTAAGGGCGAGGTAGTTGATAGTTTCTTAAAATCCTAAGGATTCCTGGAGTCAGAGGGAGTTTGGGCAATAGGGTAGAGTCCTCCAGAAGAGGGTTTGGGAAGGTTGGGGGGGGCGTTCGAATTCCAGGAAAGGTGTGAAGACCTTCCTGAAAGAGGTCGTCAGGGAGATGAGGAAGTTTGCTAAGATGGGGCTGGGAATTGGGAGGTGGAGAGCCCTGAGGTCTCTTTGGAGGGCTTGGGAGATCTGTGAAGAGGGATTCTTACGGGAGGGCTGGGAGATTTTACAGGTAGGGTTGGGGAGGTCTCTAGAGTATCTGAGAATGAAGGAAGGTGGGAATTGGGATGGGGGCAGTCCTGGTGTCCTGGCTGCCCACAGGCCCCACTGGGGGTTACATGTGTGTCTCCTTCAGGCTGCCCGTGGACCCCGGGGGCTGAAGGGAGAGAAGGGGGAGCCTGCGGTGCTGGAACCTGTAAGTCACTGTTGGTCACTGAGCTGAAGGGAGGGGGAAGGAGAAAAGGAGGTGGGGGTGCTAGCCCTGTAGCCTCTGACTTTTAACCTTTGGCTCTACAGGGTATGCTAGTGGAGGGGCCTCCTGGCCCAGAAGGCCCTGCGGTAAGTGTAGCTGTGACCCATTATCCTCCATTCTTTTCTCAGAGACCCTTCTCACACACTCGTCTATGCCTTCCCCAAACATGCCCATGCCTCCTTCTCAGAACTCTGGAGAATCCTTCCAAAGCTTCCCAGATCCTCAAATCTCTTTTGTAGAGACAACCCCTCAGCCACATACCCCTCTTCTCTCTGAATGCCCACACCTGACCCACTCCTTTTTTGTTCCTCAGGGGCTGATTGGTCCCCCTGGCATCCAGGGCAACCCAGGTCCAGTTGGAGACCCCGGCGAGAGGGTAAGGGAGTAGCGTGTGTGTGTGTGGCGGGGGCTGGGGAGAGGACTGCAGAGAAGCCTCTAGTACAGGGGCACTAAGCTCAGTAATTCTTCATTAGCTGGCTGATGAATGAACAAGGGGCTGGTGTGCTCCCCAACACCCAGAAAGGAGGACAGGCTCTGGTTGGGGAGGGCAGTAATCTGGTGTCTCACCCTCATTTTTCTGTATGGGGGTGGGAGGGTTCAGGAAAGATGTAGGGAAGTCTATATTTATTCTGTAGAGGGCTTTAAAATGATACCAGGACCCTAACATTCCCTAACTGTCATCTATCCTCATTTTCTCCCCATTCCAGGGACCCCCTGGCCGAGCAGGGCTCCCTGGATCAGATGGGGCCCCTGGCCCTCCTGGCACATCTCTCATGCTCCCTGTGAGTTGTCCTCTGGACTTTGGAATGGGAAGGGCAGGGGAACTGTGTTTTGTCACCAAGAACCAAAAGACCAGGAAAGCTAAGGCGGAGTCACTAAAGACCATCAACACAAAGAGATTGATCTTTGACGTGGATGGACTAGGGCCTCATTAGATGACCTAGAACCAAACATGGATCATCTAAACCTGGGCAGAAAATCCTAGAACTCTAGAACAAGAGGAGAGTTTTTCTGGAGGAGGAAGCCAGAGAGTGGGGGAGGAAAACAGGAGTAGAGTTTCTGAAAACCTTTACATGATTATCTGAAAACCTTCCTGGGAGACACTGGAAGGGGGCATGGGGTAGGGGGTGTCCCTGAACCTAGGGGATGGGGCAGAAGTGATGGATGAAGCCTTTGGCTGGGAGGGTCACATGGGTTTCCTGGAAGAGAATCTGGACCTTTCTTTCTCTCTACCCCTCAGTTCCGGTTTGGCAGTGGTGGGGGTGACAAGGGCCCTGTGGTGGCAGCCCAGGAGGCTCAGGCCCAGGCGATTTTGCAGCAGGCACGGGTAAGTAAGGTTGGAGGGGATGTTGGTGAAGGGAGGGGTATGGAGGGCAAGCGAAGACTTTAGGAGGGGTTGGAAATGTAGGTTGGAGTAAATGTGGGGCAGGGTAAGGTCTGGGTTGGTTTGGGGCTGAGAGGGAGGTTGGGGAAAATAAAGGCAGTAGAATGAGGATTAGGAATAGAAGGGTGAATTTAGAGTGTGTACTGGGGTTGGGAGTTCTCCTGCTGCCTCTTCTTCAGCTCTGCTGTGTTCCCTGCTCCCCTAGCTGGCGCTCCGGGGACCCCCTGGCCCCATGGGATACACAGGCCGCCCTGGACCCTTGGTGAGTGAGTTGGATATTGGGGTAGGGAGTCCTTTATTCATGTGTGTGGGTACGGATAGTTCTGGAAAGGGACCAAGTTGAAAGTTATTTTGCTACGTTTGGAGAGGGCTTTGAAGTCATTGTTGGGTGTGTCCTTCAACATAGCCACTCTCTCTTCTCTGTCACAGGGACAACCTGGGAGCCCTGGCCTGAAAGGAGAATCAGGAGACTTAGGACCTCAGGTAACAAGCCCCACCCATCTGATCTCCCATCTAGTGCCTCCCTTTCTGTCTATGCCCTTTAACCCTGTCCCTGACTCTCTCTCACCAGGGCCCCAGAGGACCTCAAGGCCTCACAGGCCCTCCTGGCAAGGCTGGGAGAAGGGTGAGTGGGGGTGTGGTGGGTGTGGGTGGGAGACAGGACTTAGAGTGCGGGGGACTATGCCTCTGCTCTCACACTTCCTTTGCACCCCCAGGGCCGAGCAGGTGCTGATGGAGCCCGAGGGATGCCTGGAGAACCTGGAGTGAAGGTAACAGGCATGGGTCCCTCTCTGATGCCTTTGACTTCCAGCCCCATCTCTAAGCTCATTTGTTTTCTGGGGATGGCCAAGTTCCCAAGGTTTCCCTATGAAGTGGCACCTCCCCACTTAGGACACAGTAGGGAGGTATGGGGTGGGAAAAAGGGCTGGGACCTCACTTGGGCTGACCCTCTTCCCCTAGGGTGACCGAGGTTTTGATGGACTCCCAGGGCTACCTGGGGAGAAGGGGCACCGGGTGAGTATATTGGGGGTAACGCATTGTGATGAGGTGTAGACCTTCTGTGGAGGGGTGGGGAGGTAGGGAGCTCAAGGCAAGGGAAGGAGGCTGAGCGTCCCAGCAGGAGCTCAATGGATGAAACTGATTTGTTAATTGAATAGGGTCAGTGTCTGCCTGTGCTGGGGGCTCTGAGGCCCTAACTCTTACCTGTTCCCTCTTTTTCCAGGGTGATACTGGTGCCCAGGGCCTTCCTGGTCCCCCTGGTGAGGATGGAGAGCGGGTAAGTATTGTGGCCAGGGCAGGGGCCCTATATGGGAGAGGCATGGAGGACGAGGCTGATTTACTGTGTCCTCCTCCTTCAGGGAGATGATGGGGAGATTGGGCCTCGGGGACTGCCTGGAGAGTCGGTGAGTGTCCAGAGGGTTGAGGGTGGGGCTCTGGGGATGCCAGGGGAGGGATATGGACACAAAAGGGACACATTATCTCTTGGCCATTATGTCATATCTACCCCTCACCTGATTGCAGGGACCTCGAGGTCTCCTTGGCCCCAAAGGCCCACCTGGTATTCCCGGACCCCCGGTATGTGACTATCCTTGACTTCTGACCCTGACCTCACCCCCTGACCTTTCCAACTCTCCACCCTTCCTAGCTGCCTCTCCTCCCCCACCTCCATTTCCTCCTTCCTGGCCCTACTTAGCTCTGCTCCAGCCTTTAATCCCAGGTGCCCTTACAGGGTCCTATGGTACAATGCACCAAAGGCTCTGAGCATAGCTTTAAAAAAATCCTCAAGGAAAACAAAACAAAAACCCATAAACCCACAGACCCATAGACCCACACCCTGTGGATCTGGGCTGGCTATGTTTGCTTAGGTTTAGGATGGATTGGAGGTCTGACCAATTTGAGGCTGCCCCGTCCCACTCTCTGGAATGGCCGGACCTCCCAGAAACCACAGGTCCTTCCAGGACCCAGGACTCACCTTCCAGCCATGCTTACGCCCCTCTCATGTTTCAGGGAGTCCGAGGCATGGATGGTCCCCATGGTCCCAAAGGGAGCTTGGTGAGTAATGGGCATGGGGACACCACCCAAACCTTAGCCAGTGTTTCCTTGGTGACCATTTTGACCAACTGCCTGCTTCTGATTTTTGTGCTCCTGCTGTCTCAGCTAGGACTCAGCTCTCTGCCCTAATTTTGTTCTGTTGCCATCTTTTTTTTTGACTTCTGCCTGGTTGCTTGTTTCTAGGGACCCCAGGGAGAGCCAGGACCTCCTGGACAACAGGGCACTCCTGGAACCCAGGTGAGTTGTCCTGTCTAACCCCTCCCCATCTTTAACAACTTCCCCTGGGCTTCTACAGTGGGTCAGACCCTGGATGGAAATTAATGGTCTCAAGCTCCACCACTCATGTTCTGAACGGGATGCTGGCTATAGGAGAGAGCAGCCCACCCCTGTGGGGCCCCTGTGACTTTTCTTTCTCTCTGTGTAGGGTCTCCCTGGGCCCCAGGGTGCCATTGGGCCTCACGGAGAGAAGGTAAATGACTAAGTAATTGGGGGACAGGGGATGTGCTGGGGGGGGGTTGTAAGGAGAGGCTTAAATGTGTGGCTAGGACTTCAGCCATGGTCTGATCTGATCCCTCTTGTGACCCTGCGCCTACTCATCTTCTTGCAGGGCCCTCGAGGGAAACCAGGGCTCCCTGGCATGCCTGGCTCAGATGGACCTCCGGTGAGTGGGTCCCCACCTCTTAATCCAAATTCTACTTGACCCTCTACCCCAGTGAATGACTCCAAGTGCCTTTAGTGACTATCCACACAGGGTGTTCCTCACACTGGGAGGTCACTGGTGGTGCTTGCCTCTGGTCAGTTGCTTCATTAGGGTCACAAGGGGAAGTGGGGTTAAGAAGTGAAGGGGTGGGGGCGCCTGGGTGGCACAGCGGTTAAGCGTCTGCCTTCGGCTCAGGGCGTGATCCTGGCATTATGGGATCGAGCCCCCACATCAGGCTCCTCCACTATGAGCCTGCTTCTTCCTCTCCCACTCCCCCTGCTTGTTCCCTCTCTCGCTGGCTGTCTCTATCTCTGTCAAATAAATAAATAAAATCTTTAAAAAAAAAAAAGAAGTGAAGGGAGGGATGCAGGGAAGGTGACAGTGGCCAGTGGTCACATCTTCCTTCCCCTATCCTCAGGGTCACCCTGGAAAGGAAGGTCCCCCTGGAACCAAAGGAAACCAGGTGAGCTCTTACATACCTGCTTTCACCCCTGAGGGAGTTTCCACCCTGACTCTGGGGCCTCAAAGTCCTTGGAATTTCCTTGTCTTATCATTCATGTGGCTCTGAAGTATTCTCAGTCCCATGCCCTGTATCCCTATCCAGACTCCAATGTAGTCTCTATTGTTTCTTACACCCTCTGAGGCCTCCACAGTCACACCCTGAGACCCCTTCTTAGATACCTTTCTTTCTTCTTCCAGGGTCCATCTGGACCTCAGGGTCCTCTAGGATACCCAGGACCTCGAGGTGTCAAGGTAATGGACAGCCAGGCTGGGAGATAAAGGACTGTGGTTGGGGGAGCCAGCTGGGGTCTCAGGAGATTGAGCCTTCTAATCCAACCTCCATCCCCGATCTCTCTGTCTCTGTCTCCCTTCTAATTCTAGGGTGTGGATGGAATTCGTGGTCTGAAGGGTCATAAGGGTGAAAAGGTGAGAGATGTGTCTCTAGCTTTCCAGCACCTCCAGCCTGGCCCACACCACCCCTTCTGCCCAGCTCTCACCCCATTTCCTTCCCTCCAGCCTGCCCTGCGCTGCTCTCCAGCTCTGAAATCCACCCTTCCACCCATGTTTTCTGAAATGCTCCATTTTACCTCCTGACCCCCCATCATCTCTGGTGACCTCTCACCCCCATCTTTTTTAGGGCGAGGATGGTTTTCCTGGGTTCAAAGGGGACATGGGCGTGAAAGGTGACAGGGTGAGTTGAAACCCACACACTGTCCCCCCAACCCTAACTCCTGATGTTCCTCCATTTTGGGGCCCCCAATCACCAGCCTATTTCCTGAAACCCCAGACTTGCCATCTCCAGTGCTCTTCTCCCTGGGAGCTTGACCCCAGCAGGATGACAACCTGCACAGTCTGTGTCCCATCAGCCCGATAGCCACAATGCTCTCCCTGTCCCTGTGGGGCTCCCTGTCCTTCAGTAGCTTCTGGGACCCTACTCAACCTCACCCAGGCCCACCTCTCCTCTTGGGGCCCAGCCCATACCCCCAGTCCTTGACGCTCACCTCTTCAACCATCTTACCCAGGGAGAGGTTGGAGTTCCTGGCTCCAGGGGAGAAGATGGTCCTGAGGGGCCGAAGGGACGCACTGGACCCACTGGAGACCCTGGCCCCCCCGGGCTCATGGGCGAAAAGGTGACAGGGGACGTGGAGGGGATGAGGGCCTGGGCAGTGGGATCTGGGTGGGCTTGGGGGTGTTGACAGCTGGAGTCAATGATTTGAAGGCCGCTATACGTTAATTATGCTCCTCTCTGTAGAAGTGACCCTCTGACCACTGACAGTTGGGGGTGGGGGTGGGGATATATAACAAATCAAGGAAAAGTCCCTGTCATGAGAATTTACATGGCATAGAAGTGGGGACAAGGCATGAGGCTGGCATAAGGAATGTAGGTAAAAGGTAGAGTGAAAATGCGTCCAGACTCAGAGAAGCAGGAGTTCCAAGAAGGGAGAGTCAAAGAGGAGGTGAGCGCAGACCTGCAGAGCTAACTCTCAGTAAGCCCTCACCGAGGGCCAACATGGCGCCTGCTTGTCATAAGCCCCGTGTTGCAGAGAACTTTCACTGGGGCACCAGGAGGTGCAGATGCTTGTTTGTAACATAGCCAGTAAGGGCTGTAGCCTGTGTTTGAGCCCAGGCAGGCAGGCTGCAGAATCCCTGCTCCTAACCTCCGCTTCACAGCTATCTGGGCAAGACGGGCCCTGAAGCATCAGGAGGAAGGGTTGCATGCCAGGGGGGTTTGGGGTGGTGCAGACATGGGTGGGAGGCGGAGGTGGTCCTGAGTGTGTTGTGTGCAAACCTGCAAGGGGTTTGGTCTTGGTGGCACAGGAGGGTGTGCTGGGGAAGGGGAGCTGAAGTTGACGGGTAGACAGGGGCTAGATCATGGTCCTGCGGAACCTGATGGAGCTGCAGATTTAGATACAGAGGAGGCGAGATCCCAGCGCCAGAGTTGGGGAAAATCCACTGTCAGGAAGGAGAGATGACAAAAGCCGGGCAGCCTGTGAAGTAGGAGATGAGGGTCCAGGGGCTGGAGGTTTGCTGGGGAGGCTTGCTGGGTGGGGGCTGGCTGCCATCTCTGGGGCTTGGGGTCCCCAGGGATGGTGTGGTGCCTGTGATTCCTCTTGCTCCTAACTGCTCCCTGTCTCTCCACAGGGCAAGCTGGGCGTTCCTGGTCTGCCTGGCTACCCTGGACGCCAGGGTCCCAAGGTGATATGATGCCCCACTTGTGCTCCCTCCTCTTCCCTTCTCTGACCCCTGATCCCAGGAAGCACAGACTGATGGAGCAGTGGGTGACCCTAGAACGAATTTAGCCTAGCCCCATTCTACAGATTGGGGAACAGAAGGCCAGGGAGCAGTTGCGGGGGGGTTGTCCAAGGCCAACTAGTTATTGGGAGAGCCCAGACTTCCCATTCTGCTGCCTCCATCACCTCTCCTGACCCCCATTGGCTCTTCTGGGCCCTCCCGTTTCATGACGTCTCAATTTTCTCCTTCTCCATCCTCACCAGGGGTCCCTGGGATTTCCCGGTTTTCCTGGTGCCAGTGGAGAGAAGGGAGCCCGGGTAAGCTGTGGGAAGGGAGAGGGTGTGGAGGGCAAGGCTTCCCTGTGGGTGGAATCATGCCCTGGGTGATGTATTGTTTCTCCTTCCTTCCTACCAGGGCCTGTCGGGGAAATCAGGGCCTAGGGGAGAGCGGGGCCCCACGGTGAGTGCAGGGGACAGACCTGTGGCTCAAGATCCAAAGAGGTCCATTTGGGTTTTTCTGACAACTCCCCTCCCTTCTCTCTAGGGTCCACGGGGTCAGCGGGGACCCCGAGGTGCCACTGGGAAGTCTGGTGCTAAGGTTAGTGATCTTGGCAGGGCTCCATCTACCACCTGGCCCTTAGCCCAGCTCCCTGTTGACTTCTCTGACCCCCAGCAGAACTAGAAGGCAGCGCCTTTTGCCCTCTGACTCTCTTTCCCTCCATAGGGAACATCAGGTGGTGATGGCCCCCATGGCCCCCCTGGAGAAAGGGTGAGTACAGCTTGAGTCTCCTGTTCCCCAGTGCTCCCCAGGGAACCTGAATGGAGCTTTCACCCTCTCACCCTGGGTGGTTGGGCGGGGGGAGCTGCACCCCCTGCCCATTCTCCGCATTCAACCCCAGCTCTGCTCTAGGGTCTCCCTGGACCTCAAGGCCCCAATGGATTTCCTGGCCCCAAAGGACCTCCGGTAAGCCGACCTCTGACCTGCTTGGATTCTGTGAATCCTTCTTCTCCATCCTCCTTCCTAGCCCAGAGTTCACCTGACACCTGAACCCCTTCTAGGGTCCCCCTGGGAAGGATGGGCTACCAGGACACCCAGGCCAGAGAGGAGAAGTGGTAAGTAATGCCCCTGGCCCCCTCAGATCTTCAAATTCCAGGGCTGTCTAGAAGGCCCACCAGGGTGGTTCTCTGGCAGAGTGATCATCCTGGTGCCTCTCAGACCCGTGGCCAAGGACTCCGTGGTCACTCTGCCCTTCCTCCAGGAACCTGGGGTCCGTCCCACAGTGTCCATGCCTGACATGCTCTGACTGCTCTCTCCTCTTCCTCTCTCAGGGTTTCCAAGGGAAGACTGGCCCCCCTGGCCCTCCAGGGGTGGTGGGACCTCAGGTATGTCTGCCCCCTGGGGAGAGTGGACCCCAGACTCTGGAGTTAGTTTGTCTGCCCCCCTTCTCCCTTTTCCCAATCACATGCCCCAGCCCCTGCTTTGCCTGACCTGGACGCTGGGGCTGGGATTTGGAGCAGGGATCCCAACTTCAGTCTGGTTCCTGGGCCAGTTCTCATCTCGTGTCCCAAAGGGGCAGCTCCCCAGTGGGGATGCAGGGTGGTGCGGTTACTCCAAACAGGGGAATTACACGCTGGCGCAGTGGCCTAGGAGAGCCCCAGGAATTCCCCACTAGCTTTGAGGCAGGGATAAAGGGGGTCCAGAGGGGTCATTTTAGGGTGGCCAGGGTGGCCTCTTTGGGCAGGGAGGGGGCAGAGGGTCTGAGCTTGGAGTCGTTCTGTCTCTTTCTCAGGGAGCAGCAGGAGAAACCGGGCCCATGGGGGAGAGAGGTCACCCTGGCCCCCCAGGCCCCCCAGGAGAGCAGGGACTGACTGGAACAGCTGGAAAAGAAGGAACGAAGGTCAGTAAAGGGCCAGGCAGAGGGGAACTTGGGAGACCAGGGTTGGGGTGCTGAAGGGAACAGATAGTTGGGGAATTGAGAAAGGCCAGAGACTTCAGTGTCCAATTTGGGAGCATGGTTATGGCTCATCACGTTTCGTTTCATCTTAGGGTGACCCTGGTCCCCCAGGGGCTCCAGGGAAGGATGGACCTGCTGGTCTGAGGGGCTTCCCAGGAGAGAGAGGCCTCCCTGGCACTGCCGTGAGTGTGATCCCAGTCTCCCAACCGGACTCCCTGAAACAAGTCACCAGGCATCCTGGCGTTGCTCAGCTTCACCCCCACTCCCATTTCTCAGAGCCTGTCTCCCCTCCCCTCCCCTTCTCCTTCCCTACATGTCTCTTGGATCCTCATTCTTGTAATGTACCACCTTCCCATCTCACATCTGTTGCTCCAAATCTCTGGTTCACAGGGTGGATCCGGTTTGAAGGGAAACGAAGGTCCGGCCGGTCCCCCTGGCCCTGCAGTGAGTCCGGGGGTCCTGGGGGCAGGAGGGAGGAACCAGGAAAGAGTGGGTGAGGAGGGATGAAGAGTGGCATCTGGATCTAGGCAAGGTTGTGGGACTGGGCAGTGGGGGTCTAGGATCAGCCCTAGTGTATCCAATTTTGGGTTATTCTCCTGGGAACCACAGTCAGAACTCCTCTGGTGTGGGTGGGCTGTGGTGTCCTCCTTGGGGGTCTGACTCCATTTCCTGTCTCAGGGCTCCCCTGGAGAGCGAGGTGCAGCAGGATCGGGGGGACCCATTGGCCCCCCGGGGCGCCCAGGCCCACAGGGTCCCCCTGGAGCTGCAGGAGAGAAAGGTGTCCCGGTGAGTTGGGTCCCCGGGGAGAGACACTGGGGAAGGGTCTGTGAGCTGCGAGCTGCTGGGCTATGGAGGGTTTCCTGTGAGGGTGTTTGAGGGTGAGGGTCGTCTCTGGGTCATGACTCCGTTCTTCTTTTCCTACAGGGTGAGAAGGGCCCCATTGGTCCAACTGGCCGAGATGGGGTGCAGGGTCCTGTGGGGCTTCCTGGTCCTGCTGGACCCCCGGGCGTGGCAGGAGAGGATGGAGACAAGGTGTGGGAACCTACAGACCCTGGGCCCAATCTTTCCAGATGAGATCACTGATCTGGGCATGCCTCCAGCCCCCATCCCTGTCTTATCCTCCCTGCCCCACCGAGGTCCTTTCTCTAATATCTCATCTGCCTTGTCCCCACAGGGTGAGGTGGGAGACCCTGGACAGAAGGGCACTAAAGGGAATAAGGGTGAACATGTAAGTGACCGTGACTTTTGACTTCTGACCTCTGACCTTTAACCTTGTTTCCACCTGGTCTCTCTCCCTGTCTTGGTGTCTCTCACTCTCCTTTCCCCGCCAGGGTCCTCCTGGACCCCCTGGACCCCTTGGTCCTGTGGGGCAGCCCGGAGCAGCGGTGAGTGACTGATGCCCCATCTGCCCCCCCTCGCCCAGGGGCGCTGGCGACTTCTAGTCTGCCCTCAGTCCCCTTCGCCCTTGGGGTTGAGCGTGGGAGTGGGGCCTCTGGGCCTGGTGCCCAGGTCGGTGTGGGGTCTGTGAATAGGACCTCCTGACCCATGACCATCTCTGTGTCCTTGTCCCTGCCCTCCCTCCACCTCAGGGAGCAGATGGGGAACCTGGAGCTCGGGGACCCCAGGGACACTTTGGAGCCAAAGGTGATGAAGGAACGAGAGGATTCAATGGGCCCCCAGGACCCATTGGCCTACAGGTGAGCTGGGGGGGTAGAGGCAGGGGCTGAGAGGTGGGGTCAGGGTGGATCTGATGACCAGCCCCTGCCGCTGAGGACTGGGGAGGCAGGGCAGAGGACTGGGGGGAATGTGGGATCGGAGGGAAGAGCACTGGAGGCTCCGTCTACCTGGAGCTGTGCTCTGGTGGGTTGGTCATCTGGGTCTGTGCTGTGTCTCCCTGCACAGGGTTTGCCAGGCCCCTCGGGTGAGAAGGGAGAAACAGGAGATGTGGGCCCTATGGTGAGTGTGACCCCACTGACAGTGTGTGATCCTCTGGCCCCAACCCCGCCTATTAGTCTCCCTCTATCTAGCACCCCCAGCATCGCCTGCTGTCTGCATGCTGCTTCCTGGTGGGGCTGCCCCCCTCCCCTACCACCCCCCATCAAGGATGTCTGCCTCACCCAATCCTCTGCCATTCCTGTGTGCCTAATGCTCTTTCTTTCTCTTCCCTTCCCCATCTCTGTTCTATCTGTTTTCCCCAGGGACCACCCGGCCCCCCAGGACCTCGAGGCCCAGCTGGACCCAATGGAGCTGATGTGAGTCCTCTCAGCCTTTTCCCCTTCAGATCACTGTGGCCAGTCCTGCCTCCCTTTCCCCAGACTATAAACTCTAGTTTCATCTCAGGTGCCATGAGAATTCACTGCCCCTGGAAGGCCTCCCACTGTCTCACTGCTGTGACCTCAGGGTGCTTATTCAGGCTCTGTCCCTGGAATGGCACCTCCTCCCTTAAGCAATGACTCCTACTTCTGTTCCTCTTCCAGGGTCCGCAAGGTCCCCCAGGAGGTGTTGGGAACCTGGGTCCCCCTGGAGAGAAGGTAACTGGGAAGGGGGTGAATGAATGGACTTGTCTTGCGGGGGGGGGAGGGTATGAGGGTTGGACTTCTGCCAGTTTTTGTTGGGGGAGATGCAAAAGAGAATGAGATGTGGGAAATATTAGGATTTTGGGGGGAAAGGAGGTTTTTGACCCCAATCTTCTTGCAGGGTGAGCCAGGAGAGTCAGGATCTCCAGGGGTCCAGGGAGAGCCAGGTGTCAAGGTGAGTGAAATCTCTGAGGCCTTGCTCCCTAATCCCCATCACCCTCCTCAACCCCAGCCCCCTGTTGCTGTGACCTCCCAGAGTTGGAGCTCCTCCACAGCCCAGAGCCTGTGCTCCTAATACTCTGTGAGGCTGGACCCCTGGGTCTAAGTGAGCCCCATGCTCTTTCTTTGAATGGAAGAGGGACCAAAGGACTTCTTACGGGCTTGACTTTCTGTGTGCGTCCTGCTGTCACTGAGGGGGTGGAGGGGAGCCTGAAGGTGTCTTGGAAGCAGGGGCTGCATCCTTGATCTTCAAGACCCCTTTGGGATCATCTGTACCCTCTACTCACCCTTCAGGGCCCACGTGGGGAGCGTGGGGAGAAAGGAGAGTCGGGGCAACCAGGAGAGGCAGGACCACCAGGGCCTAAAGGCCCCACTGGCGATGATGGCCCCAAAGGGAACCCTGTGAGTTTTGAGGGAGGGGCTGGGAGGAGGGCCTTGTGAATGAGAGACCTGGGAATGTGGGTGTGTATGAGTGGGAGGATCTTGGAACAGGGGGAACCCAAGAATGGGTTGATACTTGGGTGGAAGGCTCTAGGAATGAGGTCTCCTGGGAGGGATGTATGGGGTCTGAAATTCCCAGAGAGAAAGTGAGAGACGCCTTCTAATTAATTCCGTGAAAGCATCAGAAGGCATAAAGTGCATGAGGTGGGGAAAAGAGAGTGCAGGAGACTACCTTCCCAGCGTGTGCAGGTAGGCACTGCCTGCAGAGAGGGAGAGTGTGACATGTGCCCTGGGGGTCTGTGTTGGCTCTGGGTAGGCTTAGGGGGTTGTGACCTCGACCCTGTTCTCTACATTAGGGTCCTGTTGGTTTTCCTGGTGATCCTGGCCCTCCTGGAGAAGGTGGCCCTCGGGTGAGTCTTCCCTAGGGAGGGGAAGGGGCATAGAGGGTGGGCTCCTGTATAGGGCCTTTGTGCGGCTGATGGGCTTGAGTGTGGGAAGCTGGGGGTATGGCAGGGCAAGCAGAGAGATGGGAGGATTGGCAGTTTTGGGGGTGATGCTGGCTAGGTTGGGACAACCCCTGACCTTGCTTCATCCCTGCAGGGCCAGGATGGTGCGAAGGGTGACCGAGGAGAGGACGGCGAGCCAGGACAGCCTGTGAGTGACCAGTGAACCCTCCCGTACACCACTGAGCCCAACCCTTCAGGCCCATTACCCCCTTTTTATGCCCCACTCCTGAAGGGTCCTTTGTCTGGAAGCTAAACACTCACCCACCCCTATTCCTCCTTCCATAGGGATCCCCTGGTCCCACTGGGGAGAATGGACCCCCTGGACCACTTGGAAAGCGGGTAAGTGAGGTGGACATCTGGGACCTTGAGGGGCAGTCCTTGGGTGGGTGGATAGAGGATGGGGCAGTGGCAGATGGGATGGGCAGGAAGGTGCCTGGGGTTGGGGTGCATGTGGGTGAAACTTTGTATTTGTAAGTGTGCCGTGTATAAATGAGTGTGTCTGTTCCTGAGTTTTGCTGTGTATGTTCTTGGGGGGGGCTTGGTACTCATCAACTGATCAGAATGGACACTGAAGGAAGGGGCTAGCTTTCCCGGAGGGCCCCTGCTAGGCCAAGGATCAACCCTCTAGTTGCTGAGGTAGAAGGTGAGGCGCTAGATGGCGTGTGGGCAGGTGGCTCTTCGCCGAATACGCAGAACTCGTACAGCTGTGCCAGCTCCTCTGTGAATGAGCTTCTGGGACTCTGGTGGTGCATGCACAAGTCGTGTGTGTGTGTCTGTGTGCACACACACACGTGCATGGTCGCCGGAGCCAGGAGGACAGCAGGGGGAAAGCCGCTGAGCTCGGGCGACTCACTACCTCATTGACTTTTCCTTCCTGTCTCCATCTGCAGGGTCCGGCCGGCATGCCTGGTCCTGAGGGGCGGCAAGGGGAGAAGGGAGCCAAGGTGAGGAAGAGGCCATCCTGGATGCTGGAACATTCCCTCCATCTCTGGGCACCTCTGATTCCTCAGATTCCTCTCTCCAGATGTCTGCCCCATGTTGAGCCTCTTGTCTCTAGGGGGGTTCCCTATACTTATTTCTGTTCCTGCTCCAGGGGCTCCTGGGATTTGGTCCCTCCTCTCTGCCTCATCCTGTCCACCTTGGACCCCCTACCGCCACCCCTGCCCCTTTCCTCTGCCCTTTAAGATTCAGTCCTTGTATGTGTTTCAGGGGGATCCTGGTGCTGTGGGTGCCCCAGGGAAGACAGGCCCTGTGGGTCCAGCAGGCCCAGCAGGGAAACCTGGTCCTGATGGTCTAAGGGGACTCCCGGGCTCAGTGGTGAGTCATGGAGTAGAGAGGCTTGGCTGGGGGTCGGAGGGGTCAGGGGCCTTTGGAGGGGTGCCCGTGTGGGGACAGTTCTCCTGATCTCTGACTCCTGAATCTGCAGGGTCAGCAAGGCCGTCCTGGGGCCACAGGCCAGGCGGGGCCTCCAGGTCCTGTGGTGAGTGACTCTGGATTGGGTGGGGTGGGTGGGGGGGAGGATGGTGGTGCCCTTGGGCAGTGGGCATCCAGCTGACACCCTGGAGGAAGTGGGAAATGGCGGTGGGGAGAGCTTGGTCCCACCTTTCTGTGGAGAGAGTGACTTCCTGTCTCCCCACAGGGACCCCCAGGGCTTCCTGGCCTCCGAGGTGATGTTGGAGCCAAGGGCGAGAAGGTGAGTGACAGACATGCGGCCAGGTATTTCCCCTCACCCTCACCCCAGAAGCCTATGGGGACCCTGAGTGCCCACCACTATGCTTCAGTCTATGGGGGTCCTTACTCAGTGAGGGCTCTTTACAGGCCCTGCTCTAGCCTCAGACCCTGTGCCCAGGTTTCCCTTGTCTTCCGGGCTCTGACCCCTGTGGGCTCCGTCTTCTGCATCCATGTGTCTCCGTTCTGCCTCCCCCTGACCACCTGTCCCTTCTCCAGGGTCACCCAGGTCTCATCGGACTGATCGGGCCCCCTGGGGAGCAGGGAGAGAAGGGTGATCGGGGACTTCCTGGCCCTCAGGGCTCTGCTGGACAGAAGGGAGAGACGGTGAGGACATGGTCCTGGAAGCTCTGGGAGGATGAGCTTGGGGATTCGTGTTGGGGGTGGGTAGGTTGGAGGTGGAGACTCAGCTGAGGGGTGAGGGAGGGGGTGGGAGGAGGACCCAGTTGAACCATGCCCCTCTCCTTCCTAGGGTATCCCAGGAGCATCTGGCCCTATCGGTCCTGGAGGGCCTCCTGGCCTCCCTGTGAGTACCCCATCTGTTCCTCACTAAATCCCCTAAACCCCGCTGCTCCCCCCTCCATAATCCCCCAGTGGCTTCCATGGCAACCACTAGCCTAAGCAGAATAGGCCCCAGTGTCCTCCATGTGTCCTTACACCTGCAGTGTTTCCTCCCCCATCCTTCCAGGGCCTCCTGAATGTCCCCAGGTGCCCTCACGCCTGCCCCTCCTGTGGTAATGCCAGGGTCCTGTGAACTCGTGACTTTGCCTCTCCATTCCTCTACGTCCCAACCGTCCCCTGTGGTGACCATCTCTTTCTTGTTCCTCATTTCACAGGGACCTGCTGGCCCCAAAGGAGCCAAAGGAGCCACAGTGAGTGACCCCCAGCCAGCTGTGAGCTCTGACCTATTCCCCTAGCTGGACTTGACACTTTCTCTCCAGGGCAAACATGCTCCCTCCGGTGGAGCTCCTCATTCCCAGCCCAGAGACTGACTTGACCCTTCTATGGCCTTGATTGCATGCGTGACCCCTTGACTCCTCCATGACCTCATTTACTCCTTTGGCAGGGCCCAGCTGGACCCAAGGGAGAGAAGGGCGTCCAGGGTCCTCCAGGACACCCGGTGAGTTACAAGTCAGGGCCTGCTTCTCTGCCTCTGCCTCTCTGTCTCGGTGTTTCTCGGCTTCCCCCCCATCAACCTTGTCTCTCACCCTCTCCATCTGTCCCTCCACCCAGGGCCCTCCGGGTGAGGTGATCCAGCCCCTGCCCATCCAGATGCCCAAGAAGACTCGGCGCTCGGTGGATGGAAGCCGCCTGATGCAGGAGGAGGAGGCCATACCGACTGGGGGGGCTCCGGGCAGTGCTGTGGGGCTGGAGGAGATTTTCGGCTCCCTCGACTCCCTGAGGGAGGAGATTGAGCAGATGAGGCGGCCAACGGGGACCCAGGACAGCCCCGCTCGCACCTGCCAGGACCTGAAACTCTGCCACCCGGAGCTGCCTGATGGTCAGTGCCAGCCTCAGGAAACAGCTAACAACTGAATGGAGAGCAGAATGCAGGCAGGGACTTCTTGGGGGAAGGTGTGGGGTGGGGGTGAGGGTCCAGGGGCTTGGAACGGCAGCTCTTTACCAACTAGGTCAGGCGTAGTTCAACATTTAACAAATGGTCTGGTCCTACCAGCGCGCACTGGCTCACGATCAGCCCGTGGCCTGCAGGAAGTGACATACACACGTGTACGCGCGTGCTTGCGTTTACACAGACAGGCATGCGTGCCGATCCACGACCACATATTGTACCGACATGAGGGTGTCAGTGCTCCTGCCTCCTCCATTGGGAGCCTGGGGGTACTGCCGTGGGGAGGGGTGCCACAGGCAGGCAGGAGTGTAAGGTGATGCTGGAGTGTGAAGTAAGGTGGGCAGCGTCGTGGGGTTCTGGGGGACAGTGGGACCTGGAGACTGAGGGCATGGTGGGGAGGGGCGGTGGGGAGGTTGGGGGGTTGGAGCAGCAGGGTGGGGAGTGGGAAGGGGGGCAAGGAGCGTCTTGGGTCCCACCTGCGGGGGCCCTGACCCTTCCCTCTCCCTCACCCAACAGGAGAGTACTGGGTCGACCCCAATCAGGGCTGTGCTCGGGACGCCTTCCGGGTTTTCTGCAACTTTACAGCTGGAGGGGAAACGTGTGTAACGCCCAGGGATGACGTCACGCAAGTGAGAGCTGGCCCAGACCCCCTGACTTCCCTCCCCTGCCCCACGGCGCAGCCCTAATGGCTTCTGGGTTTCTGTGACAGGCGCCCTGGCCCTACAGAGCCTGCTGCCCCTTCTTTCCCTGACTCTTCCCTTCTCACTACCAGCCCGCTGCCACTCCCTCTGTCTCCTTCCCTTGACAATCCTGGACAAAGCTGGCCCTTTGTTTACCCTCAGGCAGTCCCTGGCTCCCGCTCTGGCCCCTCATTTCTCCCACCGCCCTTTCTGCCCGCCCATTCCCTGCCTGGGCCCGGGCCCAGCGCCCCCCGCTTCTGTAGATGCTCTGCAAGCCGGGTTCTGCGTGCTTCTCACAGCCGGCCTCTCTCCTGCCAGTTCTCTTACGTGGACTCCGAAGGCTCCCCGGTAGGTGTGGTCCAGCTCACCTTCCTGCGGCTGCTCAGCGTCTCAGCCCACCAGGACGTCTCCTACCCCTGCTCTGGGGTGGCCCAGGATGGTCCCCTGAAGCTCCGGGGGGCCAATGAGGATGAGCTGAGCCTGGAGACCAGCCCCTATGTCAAGGAATTCAGAGATGGCTGTCAGGTGGGAAGCAGGACGCGCTGGGTGGGGGTGCCTCGCCAAGCCCAGCTGCAGGAACACCCTCTGGGCGGAGGCACCGGGAAGAGCAGGAGGAGCCCAGCTTCTTGGTGTCCGATATACCTGAGGGAGATATACCTGAGGAAGCACCGACAGGGCGAGGAGGGTGGGAAGGGTGGAAGGTGGGGTGCGCCTCTGTGCACATGCCAGCATCACCCAGCGTGAGTCCTGCAGGCTCGTGCACACATTCACACAGGTTGCGCGACAGAGGCGCGCAGGGGTGCAAATCATCCCCCCGCCCATGAAGGCATAGGAGCGCACAGACCCCCCCCCCCAGTCTGTACATACACCCCCAGCGTTGCCTGGACGGGGTCACCCAGGGAATCATGTCAGATATTATCACGCAGTTACAGCACAGACACACATTTACACATCCCTGTGGAGCCACGCAGACTCACACAACCCCCACAGGTTGATAATCTCAAAGACAAACCCAAAGCTGCCTAGACTGGCTCATGAGCACACGTGCGTGTGTGCACACACGTGCACATGTACACGCATATCCAGTCTTCCTAGCTTTCCCAATCCTGACTCTCTGGAAGAAATGTGAGGAAGAAAATCTAGCAAGGACTGGGAGGAATTGCATCTCAGGGCACTCAGAGGAGAGGCGAGCCAGGCCTGAGGCTGGGGGATCTGTGGGGTGTGTGCGCGCCTCTGCCATGCTCACTGCTCCCTCTCTCCTGTCTTGCCCTCAAGACACAGCAAGGCCGGACGGTGCTGGAGGTGCGGACACCTGTGCTGGAGCAGCTACCAGTGCTGGACGCCTCCTTCTCAGACCTGGGGGCCCCCCCTCGGCGGGGAGGGGTGCTGCTGGGGCCTGTCTGCTTCATGGGCTAGGACCTTCTCTGTCTGACCCTGTCCGCCAAAACCAGGCCCTCCTGGAATCCCACAGCATCAGCTCTGTGCCACTTCCCAAGAGGGCTCCTCACCATCTAGGGGACTTTGGGCCAGGGCACCGAGCGCTCCCAGTCAGGGGCAGACCAGGGGAAGTGTGAAGCGTGTGCCGGGCCCCCCAGGGGAGGGGGGTATCTGGGGCTTTTGGCCTTCCCACCTGGAGCTTGTGACCTGTTAGACAGCCGGGACCCTTATTTAAAACTCACCTCTCAATCACCCCCAAACAAGTGGAAGAGAAGAGAAAGGACACTGTGTATTTTGTATTTAAAAGTAATTATATTAATTATTTAAAGAGTGGAAAACAAAGAACAAAAAAGATAAAGAGAGAAATGCCAGCAAAAATCAGCAGACTTTGGAGACAGGGCTCTCCAGGGGTGAGCCCCGGCACCCTCCTCCTTGCCTCAGGGCTTTCCTCAGTGACTGTGGGGGGACGTTTTCAGGCCAAACCCCTGCTCCCCCACAGCCCGCCTGTAGCACCCACTGTGAATGTTGGAATATATGGTCTCCTTTGCCTCAGGGTCTGACTCTCTCTGCCCAAGGTGGGGCTTTCTCTGCTCTACCTCCCGGTGTTTGGCTCCCTGACCCACACACTGGCTGTCTCTCACTTGGTCTGGGGCTTGCAGGAACTGCCTGCGACTTGGGGAGCAGGCCGCACCCCGGGGGGGCGGGGAACGAAAGTGTGAGGGGTGAGAGGAGAGCCTGCATTCAGCACTGTTGAAATATGGAAATTTGTCCTTATTAGCTGGTCAATCGCCATGGCTCTGAGACCCCAAAGATCCCACTGCCATCCTGGCTTCCCTGGTCCCACCCCTGAGCACCCCCTCATCTCCCCTGATCCTGCAACGAAAGGGTTAATGAGTGGCATCTGGATGGAAGGGACTCCCAGGACCTTGTCTAGCCCTAGACCAGTGTCCTTTCTGACTGATGGTTAAATAATGTGATCGTCTCCTCCCGGGGCACGTGTGTGTGGTGCTTGTGTTGTTATTTCAAAAGGACCCCGACCCGACCTGTACCCCCCTTTGGTGGCTGAGCCTTTACCAGAAAGGGAAGGCTTAACCTCTTTCCCCAGGGGACCTGTCCTTTCGTGGTATCAGGGCCCAGAAAGAGTTCATAAGAGCTGGCTGACAAGTCCAGACTCACAAACTGATCTCCCAGTGACATCAGGGGGGAGCCCAGGGTCCTGTCTGACACAGGTGCGGGATTGTTTCTGGGTGGGGGTGTGCCTATCTTCCTTGTGTCCAGGTCAAACACGACCTCCCCGCACCCCCAGTCCCCATCTTTAGGGACCTCAGTGCTGAAAGGGAGCCTCACATGGTCTAGTCTAAACTCTTTGCAAATGAGGAGACTGAGGCTCGCGTCCAAGACAACATTTCCTGCCCCTGGGCTTCTGGGCACCTCACCCTTCCCGTCAAGTGTGCCAAGGCCCCGGCTGCGGGTACCGTGGAAGGCCACCCACGCCTGCGAGTATTACGGGCTCTGCCGTTCCAGGCTTCTCTCTCTGTGTCAAGTGCACAGCCCTCACCCCATCGCGTGCTGTGCCGCCCCCACTTACTCCCCCCCCGAGGCCCCTCTCAGGGCTTGTTCAGTAGCCCTGTGCCCCCTGGGTCGGAGTAGGGCCCTTCTGTTCAGGGCAGCCGCTCAGCCAGGCATCCCTAGCTGGCCGCCTCACCTCTCCTGGGGCTTCCCATCCTCACACAGCATTTCCCGGCTCCCCCTCGTCCTGGCAGCAGAATAAAACTATTCCAGGGCCTCCTCCCAGTCGGGACGCCCCTTCCTCGCTGGTCGCATGGCTGCGGGTGTCCGAGCGCGCGTGGGCCCGTGTGTGCGTGCCGGCGGCCGCAAACCCCTAGGGGCGGGCCCGGGAGGGACCCCGAGTCCCCGGAGGCAGCGCCCCGCCCCCCGGCGGATCCCCGCCGGCGCAGCCTTGATCGTCCCCGAGGACAGAACTCCAATCTCTGAAACCCTAGAGTGATGGAGCTATCTCATTGTCGGTCCAAGGAAGCTCTCTTAGGGGGTCTAGAAGCCCAGCCTGGCATCGACGGTGGGCAGGAAAACCGTTTGCAGGTGGGAAAGAAAAAACCCCCAAACAAATAAACCCCTTCTCCGCGCATCTCTCCGCCTCTGCTGCCCCCTGGTGCCGGCGCCAAGACCTCAGCCCGCCAAAGGGCAAGCGGAATACCGCATTCCTAACACGCCGCCCCTCCCTTCGTCACCCGCTGAACTCCCACTCTCCCACCCAAGAGGAGGCCGAATGGAGGGGAAGCTCCCCGATCTCGTCTTTTCGGGGTCGGGCGGTGGATGGGTTTTGGGGTCACTCACGTCCTCGGTCTCAATCTCCAAGTCCCGAAGGTTTCTCTCCCTTTCCTCCTGGACCTCAGCTCAAGGGAAGATTAGACCTAAATAGATCCTTGCCCACACCCACTCCCAGCCAAACTGCGCCAGAGCAGAGGCCTCTCCGGGCTCCCTCTGCAATTGGAGCCAAACCCTCAGAGGGTGCCCCCAGAGCACAAAGGGGAGTGTCCTCAAAGTTCACTTTTGGTCAGATGTTCTGAGCTTAGAGGGCTTTTCTCCGTGGAAACAACGCCACACATTCACTCAAATAACATTTATACACGGCAGTTGGGTCCCGGGCCAATCCACAAAAGCCCATTTAGCTAGAATGCCAGCCAACGCCAGACAACAGTTTTACTAGCGATTCTGTGCCAAGTTGCGCCGAGGATGCCAGCACCACAGCCCTCTCCTTGCAGCAGGACTTCTGCCTCCCCTGGGGCCTGACTCAAAGGAAATATGGGAGGATTTGGAGGGCAGGGCTCCAGAGGTGGGAGTTTTGGGATGGTGCTGGGTGTGGGTAGCACAGGGGCCCTGGTATCTAAACATGTGGCTGTGGGCAGTGGAGGCTTCTGGATGGGGTGGGGAGTAGATAAAAAGGAGAGAGGCAGAGATTTTGGGGAGCTGCTTTGGGTTTGATTGGGTCAGAACACAAACTCTTGCAGGAAGGGCTGGGTTCTGAAACTCTTGACTGCCTCTCAAACAAGTTTAACTTGAAGCCAGTAAGGAGGAGGGAGTCATTGATGATGTTTGGAAAGATAAGTGATAAGACAGAGTCGTGCATTATCAAGGCCCCACCCAGGTTGGATGAGGCTGTGAAGGACCTGGACACAGGCCCACAGCCAACCAACCACGGGGGGGGGGGTAGTGAGATTTAGTGCCACGGCTGTGGGGATGGGTGTTCTAGCCCTTCACACTTTCGGAGCTGCATCTTGGCCTTGAGCTGAGATTTTAGGCATCGTAACTTATGGTCAAAAAACAACTTGTAGGGGCGCCTGGGTGGCACAGCGCTTAAGCGTCTGCCTTCGGCTCAGGGCGTGATCCCGGCGTTATGGGATCGAGCCCCCACATCAGGCTCCTCTGCTATGAGCCTGCTTCTTCCTCTCCCCCTCCCCCTGCTTGTGTTCCCTCTCTCGCTGGCTATCTTTATCTCTGTCGAATAAATAAATAAAATCTTTAAAAAAAAAAAACAACTTGTAAAATTCGGACCACTTGGATTGCTGTACCTGGGAGCACTACATATCCCAGAAGGCCTCCCCCTCCCTGGCTGTGTTGCATGCTGGGATTTGTAGTTTCTGAATGGATCTGGGTAGGGGTGGGGTAGAGACAGACAGGGAAGGGAGTGGGTCAAAGTAAGGCTGTAGTTGCCTCAGAAAGAGGTGCCTGTGCAGTAGGGGTGGTGACCCAGTTTTGTGGGTATGTAGCCCCTATTGCTGCAAGTTTGGTGTCAGCAGGGAGTGTTAGGGCCATATCCTGATTTTTCCCCTGACCAGCAGTGCAGTTCACAGGCCATGGTAACGTTTGCCAGCTCAAACCTGTGCAGGTGAGCAGAAATCACCCCTGGGTGCTTACAGTTGGCTTTATTTTATTTTATTATTTTATTTTTCTCACTTTCAGGGTGGTTTCATGGGAACTGGTATTACCGGCTGACTGCCGTCTCAGTTGGGAAGACCTGTCCCACTAGTCCCTGAATGAAGACCAGGGACATCCATGGGGACACCTCCTTTAGGGCTACCCTCAAGCGGCCAAGATGGTAGAATAAGCCTCAGTGAGAGCCAGCCCACCGCACTGCCGCACTGCCGCACTGCCTGCCCTCAGGGAACAGGGGCGTGACAATCCATTTGTTTACTTTGCTCTGGCTTCTCCTTCTAGTAGTAACATCTTTTTAAAAGACTTTATTTTTTTGAGAGAGAGAGAGTGCAAGAGAGCCCGAGAGAAAGAGTGAGAGAGAGAGCGAGAGAGAGAGCCAGCACAAGTGGGAGGGAAGAGGCAGAGGGAGAGGGAGAAGCAGACTCCTTGCTGAGCCAGGAGCCCTATCCGGGGCTCGATCTGAGAACCCTGGGACACGACCTGAGCCGAAGGCAGACACCCAACTGATGGAGCCGCCCAGGCACCCCTCTATTAGTAACATCTTACTTCCAGGTGGAAGGCCTTTTGAATCCCATGAAATAGATTTGTGGTTTTCTAAAGCACAACAGATAAAAACCACATTGGATACTGTGGGAGCTGGTGTAAAAGTCACGTTCCGGGTCTTGCCACTTCACGTCTACAGGGCTGGGACTCCACAGAGCCTCGGGCCAAAGTATGTGGGTCTCGGTGATAGATTCCTATGTTATGTTCCTGTCTCCCCTCGGGCTGGGCCGCCTTGGTGGCTGCACTGTGGGTCAGTTCTTCTCACTAACTCAGGGACACACCTATACCACTGGTGCTGGTAGAGGTTTCTTGTAGCTCTGCAACTTCCCACTTGTATTTTTAATACCTTAATATTTCCCACTTTTCAGAATTGAAAATCTATAGAAGCAAACAAAACTAAAACTAAGAAACGTGTTTCAGAGATATTCGAATTCGGGAGAAGATGGGAAATAGCACCGCGTTTGATTGGAGCCCGGGTGGCAGAGGGAGTCAGACAGAAAACTCTGCTGTGGCAGCTGGTCTAGGCGGGGTAGGGCTGAGCAGACTTAGGCCGGAGGGGCATACTGATTGATGCTAGCTGGCAGATCTCTCCTCGCTCCTAGCCAGGGCTTCTCCTGCGTTTAACTTGCCAGTGGTGTTCTGCTTCTAACGGGGCTGCTTCTTCACTATGAGCCTCAGTTTTCTCATCTGCAAAATGGGAGAGCACTTGCTCTATCAAGGAATAATCCCCGTTAGTGACAACCTTTCTGCTGGAAAGAGAAGGGAGGGGAACTGGCCACACTGCCCTGGTTAAGTGTCCTTGCCTTGACCACTGCTGACACACTGGGGTCTGGGGCACACTGCTCCCCTTTAAACTTCTGCTCTTAGTGCTATCAAGACCCTGTACTTCTAAAGTTTCTTTTCTTTTCTTTTCTGTTCTTTTTAATAATTTCCAAAGGGCTCCCCACCCAACATGGGGCTTGAACTCATGACCCTGAGGTCAAGAGTCATATACTCTACTGACTGAGCCAGCCAGGTGCCCCTAAAGTTTCTTTTTGTTAAAAAACATAAAATCTGATTCAGAACAGCTTAATACCAAAAAGCAGTTTATGATAAAAATATCGGGGTACTCAGGATTTGAAGGAAGGGTTGACTTCATAGGGAAGAGCAAGGGCAGTTCTGAGACCTGAGGGGTTCATAGACTTTGTCCCTGAGTGTGGCCACAAACACCGCTCCATCAGTCCACTTTCAACCTCTGTGTCTCTGGGCTCTGTGGTTCAGGTTATTGGAGCCCCAGTCCTGGTGAGCTGTCCCCCTGAGAACCAAATTTCTACAGCTGGTGGCCCAGTGTGACAACAGATAATTTGTATGAAGCCCTAGGGGGGTGTAAGGGAGGTGTTGGGGGCACTCTTCCCACATAAGGTGGGATAACTGAGAAGACACCCCAAGAAGTGCTTGCTGTCTTTCCCTCTATGCAGACCCCTTTCTGTAAATTTGACCAGCCTATTCATGGCCACATTGGCACTCCCTGATTCACCCCCCTCCCCAAGGACCAACCCAAAGTCACGTTCAGCGGTTGTAGCTACAGTGTCATGAGCTGTCTAATCCCAGAGTTCAGCATCTCTGCTGTTTGCATTTTGCTGCTTTTCTCTTCAGCACATGAACACCCATAACCATGATACCCAGGGCTGCATATGACTTCTGTAGGGACATTTGCCTTTCTGGACCCTTTCTTCAAAAATAATTCAGAACTGTATTTTATGACTGTGTTGGTATACAGATAAATATATTCATATTATGTACTTATATATTAAGATATTTTCTTTAATCTAAAAGCTCATTTTCTATGTAAACATTTTCACGAACCCCCAAAAGTACTGTGGACCCTACGCCCTGTGTCTACTGCACCAAATGGATAAGTGGGTCCTGACTGTGTCTTCATTGAAGATTTTATGCTTTATTAATAAAAAAATCCCTCTTCCTGTTTACTGAATTTTATCTTGATCAGGATGTTTTGTCTAATGTTAAAAAAAAACAGGTTTTTTCTCATTTGCTTTATCTGGTTTCTATGTGATGCCTAGCATCTGTTTTTAGAACTTTTTTTTAATGGAAAATTTCAAACATACCAACATAGAGAGAATGGTAAAATGAATCTTCTGCTATCCATCAGCCATGAGTTGATAAAAATTTTCAACTCATGGCCAATCTTGTTTCGTTTCTACCTCACAGACTCCTTTCTCCTTATCTGGATTAATTTGAAGCCATCCCAGATATCCTATGATCCCATCTGTGAACTTTTCAGTAGGTAGCACTGAGATAAGGACTGTTACAAATATGACCACAATTCTATTGTCACATCTAAAAATTAATAATCATTCTTATCATCAAATATCCACTCAGTGTTCAGATGTCCTAGATTGTGTGTATTTGTTCAAATCGTGATCCAAATGGAGCAGATAAAACTCTTTGAAGTCTTTAAAAACTTACTTCCTAGGACACCTGGGAGGCTGAGTTGGTTAAGCATCTGACTCTTCATCTCAGCTCAGGTCTCAATCTCAGGGATGTGAATTCAAGCCCTGCGTTAGGCTCCACGATGGGCATGGAGCCTACGTAAGACAAAACAAACAAAACAAAACCTTATTTCCCTAAGTTATTTTTGCTTACTTTTTTATTATGGAAAAATATATAAACATATAAAAGGGGCTTATTATTTCTGTTTTTAAAAGAATAAGTATCACTGTTTTCAGTTTTCATTTTGAGTACTATAAATATCAATAACATAAGACATACAAGGAAAGGCTTTTGGGGTTCTCAGTAATTTTTAAGAGCATAAGACAGTCTTAAGTTGGGAAAGGAAACATTGAAAATCACTAGTCTGAAAGAACTCTTAAAAATTACTCATGCCCTGTGCACATCCTTAGATATGTGGATTCAGTTCATCTGGCATGGGGTCTGGACAAAGGTACTTTTGTAAATGTTGCCTGGTTGATTCCAAAATGCAGCCTGGGTTATGAACCTCTGCTCAGAGACCCATAGGAAATAGGTAAAGGGACAGAGTAAGAAAGGCAACCAAACACCCTAGGGCCTGAAAGGGCCTCCTGGGATCTCCTGCATTCAGTAGAAATGCCTGCAAGAGCAGGCACAGAACACCCAAATACTAGTGGCTAAAAACAAATAGGAATTAATTTTTCTCATATAACAAGAAATCTGAGGAAGACAGTTGGTGGTGTTGGTTTGACCACTTCTCAATGCTATCGGAGCCCAGACGGTATCTTTGTACTCCACCATCTCACAATCCCCTTCTTTCTGTGTACTTGTCCCCTCGTGTCCCCAAAGTGGCTGCTACAGCTCACTATCACATCAATAGTCAAGACGGAAGAAGTAAGTCATAGTGACAGCCACATCTGTTTCTTTAGCAAACTTCTGCTTTTGGGTCACACAGCCATCCTTAATTGCAAGGAGGTCTGGGAAGGAGAAAGAGCGGTCACAATGAGAGTGGTGTGGGGTCAGCCAAACCACAGTGTCTGCCATACACTAGTTGGACCGGTATGGGGGAAGTCAATATCCAACTTCCTTCCCTGGGCAGGACTTGGGCAGCTGAACAATGGTGTTAATTTTAGACTGAGTTAGCCATTAAGTCAGCAAAGTATGGGACCACGGGGTGAATTCTGACGTATTTTCTTTGGCAAAACTATAAGCACTTTTTTTTTGGGGGGGGGTTATATCTGCTGCTGTTCTGTTTCTGCCACTGTCAAATGTGATATTCATCAACTAAGAAAAGATGTGTTAGAAATACCTGACACCATTTAGCTGTCAACATGCCCAATACTGCATCGCTGTGTTTTTAAGAGCAACTTCATGGTATTGCCAGTATTTTGGCGATACTAAGGCTTGTATCTGGCCCATGTTGATGCAATGTGGGAAACTGAAAAGTGTAACTGCCGCTGAGGTGTGGTATTGATTTATTCCTACAAGTAAGTCTATGCCAGGTTCTTTCTTTTCTTTCTTTCTTTCTTTCTTTCTTTCTTTCTTTCTTTCTTTCTTTCTTTCTTTTCTTTCTTTCTTCTTTCTTTCTTCTTCTTTCTTCTTTCTTAAATTTTATTTATTTATTTGACAGAGAGAGAAAGACAGTGAGAGGGGCGCCTGGGTGGCACAGCGGTTAAGCGTCTGCCTTCGGCTCAGGGCATGATCCCGGCGTTATGGGATCGAGCCCCACATCAGGCTCTTCAGCTATGAGCCTGCTTCTTCCTCTCCCACTCCCCCTGCTTGTGTTCCCTCTCTCAGTGGCTGTCTCTCTCTGTCAAATAAATAAATAATAAAATCTTTAAAAAAAAAAAAGAAAGACAGTGAGAGAGGGAACACAAGCAGGGGCAGAGGGAGAGGGAGAAGCAGGCTTCCTGCTGAGTAGGGAAAGACGCGGGGCTCGATCCCAGGACTCTGGGATCATGACCTGAGCCGAAGGCAGACGCTTAACGACTGAGCCACCCAGGCGCCCCTATGCCAGGTCCTTTCTGAAATCATTAGAGATGGCCCCACACTCACCCCGTGCCCAGTGCCTGGGATCCTTCCCCATCCCATTTCTGGGGCTCACAGAACCTCACTTGCTCCTTACTAGCAAGCACCACGGACGTGTGTGATGTTGGATAAGGCACCGTGAAAAGCGTGATTACCAAGAAGATAAACAGCTTGCCCGCGAGCTGTTAGTGAAAGCCCTGTGCCAGGACTGGAGGAAACCAGTCTCATTTTTACCGTATCTGATGCTTGAAGGTGGTGTGCACATGGGGAGCTCCGTTTAATATTTCGGCAAGTCTACTCTTGTTACGTTTTGGCTGAGAACCAGAGATGCTGTATATATACTGCGTAGGGTTAGGTTGCGCTGGGAGAAACAGAAAATCCTGAAAGCCGTAGTGGCTTAACCAAGACAGATGTTTCTTTCTCATGCCACCCCAAGGCAGGTATGGCCTCTAACAGTGTCAGGGTTCAGAGTCCTTCTATCTTGTTCCGCCAGCCTCAACATGGCCCTTTTCGCTCAGGTCCAATCTGACTGCTTGAGTTCCAGCTTTCATGTCTACATTCCAGTCAGCAGAAAGGGGGAAAGGGGAAGAAGACCCATCTCCCTTTTTATAAGGGCACTTTCTAGAAGTTGCACACAACAGTTCTGCATACAGCTCATTGGACAGAATTTATGTGTGACTGTACATAACTGGAGAGGAGGATGGGAAACCAGTACTTATTCTGGAAGCTCGTGTGCCCTTGTAAAATGGAAAATTCTATTAAGGAATCGGGGATTATGGACATTGGGGAACAATTAGTGTTTTCTGCCATGCCATGTCTCTAAACAATTTCTGGAGTAAGATCCAGAAATGAGGGATTGTGTAGTGGCTTTTACCAATAAAACAGTCTCATAATTTCCATAAAAATCATTAGTTTAAAGACATGTTTTTTGCCTTAAGGGGGGGAGGGACATTCCAATGTAATCTATCTATCAGTGGTGGCCTAAAGGCCAACAGTTCTAGACAAAGCATTAAACAAAAGATTAAAAACAAATAGGCTGCTTATTTTGTTTCGCTGGCAGGCCTCCTGCTAGGAATTCCTTGAAGTTTTTGGAGGCTGTTTTGGAGGCACCTAGAGCAAACACACTTTCCTCCGTGACTCTGCCTTGAGTTGCCTCTATTGACATGCCTGTGTCTGAGTATCTGAGAAGGTCATTGGCCTTATTGCAGCATCAGTAGAATACCTACAATATGCATCCTTTCAAGATGACTTCAATTTGTTAGCCACACCAGCCAGTTGAATTCTCAGAGACATATGCCATATAGTTATGTATGTCTTACTCAAATCATTAAACTCCAGTGATCTCTATACCTGTTTGGCCTCTAAAGCAGTATTACCCGATAGAACTTTCTGGAATAATGGAAATATTCTACATCTGTGCAATCCAATATAGTGGCCACTAGCCCCAGATGGCTATTGAGCACTTGAAATGTGGTTAGCACCCCTAAGGAAATGTATTTTTAATTTTATTTAATTTTAATTCATCTAAATAGCCACATGTTGCTAGTGGCCACTGTATTAGCACAGCTTAAAAGCATCTTGCTGTTTAAGGACCGTCTAAATTTGTCCATTTTTACTAATTGTTGAAGAGACCCAAGTTTAATATGGATGTGGGATATGCAGTTTTCAGAATTCAAACATACCAATTGATTCCTATTCCCCTTTCTTGGGTAGGGAGTTTGAAGAGCAAAGGCTTTCGCCTGATCTTGGGAAGAATTTTCCTTTCCAAAAGTTTACTGAAATTTTAATCATAAAATCAATAAGGGAAGACAGAATTTTTGGGTGCAGTACTTTTTAAAAATCAGTATTACTGAGATCTAATTTACATGCAGTAAAATTTATCCTTCTTGGCTGAATTGTTCTAGGAATTTTGACAAACATTCATTGGGTAATCACCACAACAATCAAGATAGAGTCTATCCCCCCCCAAAAAAAAGTTTCTCACAAGCACAATTGTTTTCAAGTGACCCTTGGTTAATGTGTCATTAGTGTAATGAACAATTTTAATACTTGAATTAGATTTAGGTCATCTCTTTATTTTATTTCTTTTTTTTAATTTAAATTTTAGTTAACATACAGTGCAATATTGGTTTCTGGAGTAGAGTTCAATGATTCATCACTTACATACAACACCCAGTGCTCATCACGAGTGCCCTCTTTAATACCCATCACCCATTAGGTCATCTGTTTAAATTCTGTTTTATTGGATTATGCCTTAGGGTGGAGGAATTTACTGTAGTGATATAGTTAATGTGGCTTCTTGGGGCAGCCGAGTGAAAGCAAACCGTGGTGGTGAAAATAATTTATTGGTATTAAAAAGAATACACCATCCAGATGGATGCAGGTATGCTAATCAAGGATTGATTTAGCAAGATCCTTTAGTGAGGAAATGATATCAGGTACAGTGCTAACCACATTATATATATATATTTTGTACAACTAGATGAGTTAAATATATGTACTTAGAATAGCACTTAGTAAGTACTACTTAAGGATTAGCTAATCTTCCTAATATTGCTGTAACTTCCAAAATCCACCTACTTTTTTAACTATCAACGAGTTCTATTGGTGGGATGGTATCTCCGGGTTCTCCAACTATTTTATCATAACCACTATTTTACATATTCTCCTAGAGACTTGACACTTTCATATTACTTTTTTTTTTTTTTTTGGTGGGGAAGTGGAATTCCAGAGGTTCAAAGTGGTAGCTTTTCCAATGTCCAGAATTGCATTAATGAATTCAGATAACATACCCAGGGACAGGTGGAATCACCACTGAAACATTTTGGTTTTCTGTAAACTCCTTTAATGTTATCTCAACTGCTATCACCTTAGAAACTTTCTCCTCCACATGCAATATTCAGAATAGCCCTCTTATTAGATTAGGTCTTCCTAATTAAAAGTTGCTGTTGATCCTGTACCCCAAGGTACCTAGAATTCTGGGATATTTTCCTTCGTCCAAAGTGTTTTAATAGAGTCCAGAGTGTCTCCAGACAGATCTCCATTGCAACAGGTTCAGAGGGACAGACCTTGGGGTTATTTGTGCTGTCCTCTGAGAGGATCCGGCTTGATCTTTAGGCAAAACTCTTTAAACTCACAGGGCGAATAAAGGGGGTGTGTGGAAGTTCCCCCTTTCTGTATGTACCAGGAAAAATGTGTTGGTAAAGTTTATGAACGCTATGTCTTTGCGATTTCCTTTGGCTTGGTTCCCAGCACTTTTCAACTGCGTGAGTTGAAAGTTTGCCAAGATTATTTCTATGCTTGAAGCGTCTGTATGTGGTAGAACTGGAGTGTTGGTGCTTCCTTAACTTCTTTTGTACTTTTGTTAACTTGCTAGTGGGACTGTTATGTTTTTGAGAATCTAGTATCGTCAAATCTAATGAGCTGTGACCAGACAAGACACTTTATTTCCATCTTCCCTTGCTTGTCCAGTTCTTTTTCACTTTTCAGTTCTCTAGCACTTCACGTGCAGATGGTTCTGCCTCCACTGGAAGCTATTGAGAGAGGGACGACATATTTTTAGAGACAGATTGTAAACTCTACTCTGCCTGCCCGGTACGGTAGCTACTGGTCACAGGTGGCGATGACAATTTGAATTTAAATAATTTAAAATTAAATGAAAATTTCAACTCCTTAGTTGTATGAGCCATGAGCATTTTCAATGCTCAAAAGTATATGTGGCTAGTGGCTACTTTTTCGGACAGCTCAGACACAGAACATTTCCTCCATAGCAGATCGTTCTATTGGACCGCACTGCTCTAAATGTTGCCTGATGATCACATTCACTTTCGAGATACTAGCACTCTCTACTTATGTAGTCCTTCTTTCCAAAGTTGATGTTGAAGGGTTTCCTTCTGTTGGTATGTTTTCTTTATATTCAGTTATGTAAAAATATAATTAGGGTTTGTTTAGTGACAGAGCAATGACTAGCATATTTTCACGGCTGCTGTTAAAGGCATAGCCAAACCGCAATAGCACTGGGCTGCCAAAGCCTCTACATTTGGCCATATTTATTTTGGCTTTTGTATGCCTAACTTTTTCTTTAACTTTTTTTGTTAAAAATGTTGGAGTATTCCCAAATTGACAAATTCCCTTGCTTCTTGTTCCAAGTGTAGATTCCACTCTTGACCACTAGGTGGTGACGGGATCCTACTTAATATTCTTGAGCTTTAAAGAATTTAAAATTCAGATCCTTGCCATGCTTCTTCCTCAAAAAACTGAGAACGTTTCTCATGAGGATTAACAATACTCTACAATTTTAATTCCTACAGGTGTTCAGTAAAAAAGGAAAGGTTAACCCCCTGACATCAGGCGCCGGAAGTGAGCGTAGCTGGGGTTGAGAAAGCGACTGCGGGATGGGGGGCGGGTCTCCACCCGGCACTTGGATTCAGCTCCGTCATTTCCAACATGGAAGCCGCTTACGCCGGGTCGCTGGAGACTGAAAAGCTATTGCAATGCCCCTATGATAAAACCCACCAGATCAGGGCCTTCAGGTTTCCTTATCATCTTATCAAGAGCTGAAAGAATCATCCTAATGTCGCAAATTGGTTGTTTTGTCCCTTCAGTGCTGGTCCCCAGGTTCCTCGGGCGAAATCAGTCATCATATCTCAAGCTGTGATGATAAAATCTGTATTGAGCAGGATGTTGTCAACCAAATCGGGAACCTTGGACAAGAGACTCTGGCTGAGAGCACATGGCAGTGCCCTCCTTGCAATGAAGACTGGGATAAAGCTCTGTGGGAACAGACCAGCGTCCCATTTGACTGGGGCACAGCCAGCTACTGTGGCAACAACCACACATGGTTACGGGTTAAGGACAGAAGAGTAACCTGGCTTCAGGCATGCGCGTTCCCAAGACTCTGCCACCGAAAAACAATGGAAATGCACGGTAACTGAATATCTAGCTCACCAAACGCCAGACCCTACAAGACTCTTGCTTCTTCCTGCTACCAGTGGGGGTCTTCATTTTTTCCACTTAATTGTAGAAAGATAAACTGTGACTTTCAAATTGACAAGTAACCCCCCCCTCCGCGCTTTGAGTTCTCACTCATTTCATAAAAGAAAGAAACTTTGGTGCCTGGCCGGCTCAGCGGTAGAGCCTGGGACCGCCCCCCCCCGCCCCCATCTCAGCGTTGTGAGTTCAAGCCACACGTTGGGTGTGGAGCCTGATTAAAACAATTTTTTTAAAAGAGAAAACCCTTAAACTCAGAAGAACTGTTTCAAATAAAGCATCAATGTAGATTAAAAAAAAAAAAGGGAGAGAGAGAGGAAAAGACAGAAGTACTAAGTAATTTATGTGTTATGAAAAAGAAATTTCCCTATTATGTTTCCACATGACAATCCTCTATGCTCAAGAGGGCAAGCTTCAAAACAGGACTCAATGATTAGAATTCTTATTTTATTTTATTTTATTTTTTTATTTGACAGAGGGAGTGAGAGAGGGAACACAAGCCGGGGGAGTATTGGAGAGGGAGAAGCAGGCTTCCCACTGAGCACGGAGCCCGATGCAGGGCTCAATCCAGAACGCTGGGATCATGACCTGTGCCGAAGGCAGGTGCTTAACCACTGAGCCACCCAGGCACGCCTCAATGATTAGAATTCCGAGTTAACTCACTGCTTTCTGACTGTCCTCTGATGATACCATGTGAGGAGGAATTCTTGATGAAACAAAAAATCAGGGAGACCCTCCTCTCGTCAAACCCTAAACTAATGTATTAGTTCTGCTTCATAAGGACTTTACGGTAACGGGTAAAATGTTTTTAAACTAAGTTCCTTTTATTTTTTTAAAAGATTTTATTTATTTATTTGACAGAGAGAGACAGCCAGCGAGAGAGGGAACAGAAGCAGGGGGAGTGGGAGAGGAAGAAGCAGGCTCATAGTGGAGAAGCCTGATGTGGGGCTCGATCCCAGAAAGCTGGGATCACGCCCTGAGCCGAAGGCAGACACTTAACGACTGTGCCACCCAGGAGCCCCTAAACTAAGTTCCTTTTAATTATGACTCAATATTAAATGAACTCTTAAGCATTATAAATGCTGGTTTATCAGTCCTCTGCCGACAAAGCTTGTTTGTTTCTTATCAAATTCCGAAATAGTGAAGTCTCTCTCATTGTAGGCAGTGCAGGCAATGAGAGGCTCATTCATAGTCAGGCTCTTTGGCTTTGGGCACTAAGTGGATTGCCTCTCTCTCTTTCCAAGATGATGGACAGTGGACATATGAATTACAACTTAACTTTCTCATTTGGGGCACTGAGAGGTGGGCTACTATACTCTCTACCAGAAATACCACAGGCTAGAAATCACATGTAATTTGTCATGGCATTGAGGAAAACCCAAAAACTTCAAAGAACAGAATACTTTCATCCGCATCTTTTGTTTTTACTTCAGGTGTTCAAAAACTGTTAGATCTAAGGGCACCTGGCTGGCTTAGTCAGTGGAGCGGGCAACTCTTGGTCTCGGGGCTGCGAATTCAAGTCCCCTGTTGGGCATAGGGATTACTTAAAAAAAAACCTGCTTAAATGCTAATAGGATTCATAAAACATTTGTAATAATAATTTCACATAATAATAATTAAACATAATTATTTGAATTTAGCTCTATGTCTTCTGCAATAACCCATGTTTCCAGAAACCTAGTCTTTAAGGGTGTTTTCTGTATCAATGTATGTCTTTCTTTGACAAAAATGGATACTCATGTTATTTTGAAAATTGTCAGCAAAATGGATGGTTTCCTCTGTGCAGACAAGAAGCAGGTCCGACTACCATCCTTTGGCCTGCTTCCAAAGCCGGCCCCTGCCTGGCATCTGGGAGCTTGGGTTTTGAAAGGCTTCCCACCATTCCCAGACCTGATAAGAATGTGCCTAAATTGTATCTCAACTGTACAAAAATATGGTTTATGCTGAACACCTGCTTTCCTTCTGCAAGTCTGGAATTTTGGTATGTGCGAGGCAGATGGTGCCTACGTGACCAGGCCCCAGTAAAAATACTGGCTGCGGAGCTTTCCTGGCAGACGATATTTCACACATGTGATCACAGCTCTCGGCTGGAGGAGTTAAGTGAGTCCTGTGGCTCCAATGGGAGAGGACTTTTGGAAGCTTGCACCTGGTTTTTCTGGACTTTGCCCCATGTGCCTTTTCCCTTGACTGACTTTGCTTTGTAAACCTTTGCTGTAATGAATCACAGCCAGGAGTACAACTATATGATTCCTCCTAGTGAACCACCTAATCTGGGTGGTCTTGGAGACCCCTGACACAGCCCCTTATTTGATCACAAGATGGTTGTCTTGTGGTATTTAAAATCACCAAACACTGCCTTAAAGTTATAGTTTATGATGACATTTGATCAAATTGGCTTTATGTAGTCACATGCAAGAAGGTCAATTAAGAAAGGAAAGCTCTTTAAGCTTGATTAAGGCCTTGTCGTTTTTGAAAAATGATACTAATCTATAAATGTTACAGGACTTAGAAGTTTTCCTGATTACTATTATATGAAATTTGGGCTTAGGTGGAACGCCATACCATGAAATGACGGAAACAAATATGATTTCTGTCTTGGTCTAAAACATTAATTTAAACAGGTTTATAAAAATCATAATAAACTGTATTCTAAATGCAGACCCATGTCTGAAAAATCTGGTATACATGTATCTTTGACCCTTTTGGAACTGGAGATGTACTTCCTACTGAACGACTCAGAAGGGAAGGAGTTTCGGGTGATCTGATAAACTTAGAGTCATGGGGTAATCTGTTTCTGTACCTTGATGTGACTAGTATAAAAAGAGAACTATAATATTAACATATTATACCTGTTATTTACAATTCTGATCTTATGTTGATTTTTACACTTGGAAAGCATATTCTTCATGATTGACTTGGGTTATCAATCCTGTGTGAATGTCAATGCCAAAATCCATGCTCAGTGTCGGCTCCACCTGGGCTTTCTAAGAGTAATGGTTCCACCCCTCGCTGGTAAGAATGCAGCATGAACTTGGTCATCTACGATGAAGTAAAGCAAATTTTAGGAGGTCATCAGTTGACCTCCTATTCAATAGGGAGAATTGATCCCCAACAAGAAGTTGATTTCTCCCTTCCTGGGTAAAACAACAGTGACTTGTCCAGTGATCGCCAAACCCTTCAACCGTAAGCATGGCCACATGACCATCTCCTTCCTCTCACAAAGAAAGAACAACAACATTCGATTTAGATGGCTTATGTTCCTCCGGAAAGGTCACTCTATAGACTGGAAGAACTTGAGAAAGAGGAAGTACACTGAAGTAAAATGCAGAGACTCAGAAACTGGCATCAGGGGCACAATTTAGCCATAATATCCTTTCTGGATATTCTGGTTGCTGGACATCAGGAGAATCAGACCTGCTTGTTCTAAGGGTACATGTGATGTTTGAGATCAATTCAGGAGCCCTGTGAAGAAGAAGAAGAATTTACTTATTTTTATTTATTTTTCAAGATTTTATTTATTTGAGAGAGAAAGAGAGCACGAGCAGCAGCGGGGGGGGAGGGGGGAGCAGACTCCCCACGAAGCAGAGACCCTGATGTGGGGCTCGATCCCAGGACCCCGAGATCATGACCTGAGCCGAAGGCAGATGCTTAACCAACTGAGCCACTCACGCATCCCAGAGGAAGAATTTAAAACAACCCAAGCTTAAAGGCTACATTTCCTTTCCCTCTACCCAGGGAGAAAAAAATTGTAGAGAGAGGCTGAATGTTGGCCTAATGAAAAACAGGAGAGAGTTTCTGGAGTTTCCTTCAGCAATGGGGCAAAGTCATGCTCCTTGGCCATACCCACCTAAAGAGGAAAATGGGATCAAGAGCTGGGGGCAGTTTGGCTCAGCTTGAAAGAAAGGAGCAGCCTCTGAGAGTTTCTCCTATCTCAGGGCACTTCGTACGATCTATCCTGAACATAGCGTACTCATTGAATGCTTCCAATCTCATGTTGCAGTGAAATGAATTACATCCCAAAAGGGAGAAAGGGCAGAAATACCACCTGTTGGCTGAGGTCCCTGTCATCCTGAAATGAAAGTAAAAGGGAACATGGATTTGGTCACCGAGAGAGTAAGGAACAACAACATCTTGGAAAATTATCCAAACATTTCCACCGCAGTCCCCATGTCACTGGGAATGAAAGCAGGGCCCACTCTGTAGGGGTGAGTTCCAGGCTGAGAACACCCTGCGGAATTGGGTAACTGGCAGCCTCGGGAGCTTACTGGGCAAGCTAGGCGTCTTGCTCCCGACAGGGCTGTCTTGGCCTCATCAGAGTCTGATTTCAGTGACCTCTTTTGCTCTGTTGTTTTGCTTTTTCTGTCACAACTTCATCTCTGAAGAACAGTGAGACAGTGGAAAGACAGTATCAACCACTTTCCAGAAGTTTCTTACCTCGCTGGCTTCTAAAACGAAGAATGAAGCTTGCTCTGAGGGCGGTGAGCCCTAGGGCAAAGCCTCCGAGTCCAGCCAGCATCTTGCTCTGGGCAGAATCAGACTGTGCCTCTGGGGAGAACAGAAGGCGGGGTGAGTCTCCCCTCCACCTGCCCTCTGGCACCTGGAGCTTGATCTAATCTACCACCGAGAGAAAAGGAAGGAGATAAGGCCAAGCTTGGAGCCACTGTGGAGAAGGAGTAGATGTGGAAACACTCTAAAGTTTGGGGCCTCAGAGTGATGGCTTCCACAGGAGGCAAACACGGGTTTTAGGTCAGCTCATTAAGTCCAAGCTTAAGGGACTGAAGGGAGACTGAAGGCAGAGGTGTTTCCGCGTCCGAGGGCCAGTCGTGACGGTGATTGCCTTTCTGAGGTTTTTTTTTTTGACAAGGAGAGATTCTTTAGACTCCCCCAGGGCAGGATAAACAGGTGCGAGGATTGCCAGATCCTCACTGCTCCCAGCCGAGACCGCAGCCTGGTTGATGAGGAACACGGGGGTGTGTCGTGTACTGTTGTGTAGTGACGCACGACAAAATGAGCAGACCCCGGAGCCTGGAGGGTCATCAGGGAGTAACTCACTCCACTCCACGGTGACAGGACTGTCCAGGCTGGGGTGCTCCACTCGGCAGACGTAGACGTCTCCCTGCTGGGGGGTCATTTCCAGCATCACCAGGATCTGGAAGGTCCAGTCTCCGTTGTGCATCGAGTTGGTGGATAAAACCCCAGCTGTTTCCTCCTGTCCGTTCAAGAATCAGCAGACTTGAATGTGGCCTGGGTAGAAATCTGACACGTGGCAAACAAGCAGGTTGTGGTGCTGCGGGTGCCCCTTCTCAGAGGGGGAGACGTTCACTTTAGGCTGGACTGGGAGAGGGGGGAAGACTCTTGTTATGGCAGCTGAGGCAGCCAAAGCAGTGCCTTTAGCGATTTTCCCAAACTGACTACTCAGATGATAAAGACGAATCCTATCACCTGTTAAGCTATTTAGAGGCAGGAGATGGGGAACACAGTAGGAAAATGGAATAAAACATTCAAATGTTCTAAGAATGACCTTGTCATACCCAGTAAAGAAAAAGCAAAGGAGAACAGGAGAGGGTCAGAGCTGGTACTCTGGAACACTTCTGCCAGAAATTTGGCCACAGTGACTGATATTCTTGAACAGAAATATTGGACCCGCTATGAAGCTGCCTGAATTTACATTTTCTCATCTTGTTCAAAAGGATGTATAATCCTGCCAGATATTATCTTGGAATCAGAATATATTCAGCCAATAGATTTCCTTTGATCTAGCAGTCTGATATTCTCCTTAAAAAAAGAGAAGATGGGACATGTGGGTGGCTCAGTCCATTAAGCATCTGCCCTAGGCTGAGGTCATGCTCCCAGGGTCTTGGGATCGAGTCCCACACTGGACTCCTTGCTGGGTGGGAAGGCTACTTCTCCCTCTGCCTGTTGCTCCCCCTATTTATTTATTTATTTATTTATTTTTTATGTTTTTGAATTATATTATGTTAGTCATCATACAGTACATCCCTGGTTTCTGATGTAAAGTTTGATGATTCATTAGTTGTGTATAACACCCAGTGCACCATGCAATACGTGCCCTCCTTACTACCCATTACCAGTCTATCCCATCCCCCANTCCTTAATATCAATCACCAGCCTATCCCAATCCTCCACCCACCCCAAACCCTCAGTTTATTACGCAGATTCCACAGTCTCTCATGGTTCATTCCCCCTTCTGTTTACCCACCATCCTTCTTCCCTTTCTTCTCCTACCAATCTTCCTACTTCTTATGTTCCGTAAATGAGAGAAACCATATGATAATTGTCTTTCTCTGCTTGACTTATTTCACTTAGCATTATCTCCTCCAGTGCTGTCCATGTTGCAGCAAATGTTGAGAACTCGTTCTTTCTGATAGCTGAGTAATATTCCATTGTATATATGGACCACAACTTCTTAATCCAGTCATCTGTTGAAGGGCATCTCAGTTCCTTCCACGGTTTAGCTATTGTGGACAATGCTGCTATGAACATTGGGGTGCATATGGCCCTTCTCTTTAGTAGGTCTGTATCTTTGGGGTAAACACCCAGTAGTGCAATGGCTGGGTCATAGGGTAGCTCCATTTTTCACTTTTTAAGGGACCTCCACACTGTTTTCCAGA
>NC_048222.1:28353857-28353996 GCF_002007445.2 Ailuropoda melanoleuca | reverse complement strand
GGTTGTCCAGAGCCCAAATTATTGACCAGGACCCAGGCCGTGCGCCTTTGTTTTATAGGGATCTTAGGGATATGGGCTTCTTGATTTTGCAGCCTGCCTTCTGGGGGAGGGGCCTGCCGCGCCGATACTCAGGCAACCC